>NW_021278991.1:0-1353 GCF_002162155.2 Triticum dicoccoides
GCTCAACTCCGGCCACCCCACGCCCTCTCGTGGCTCCCCCTAGATGCGCGGGAGCGCGGGCTTCCTCCTGGTGCCCTCAGGGTGCCCAACCGCAGCCTGTAGTGCCAACCCGAGCTACTCCGGCGAGGTTCCGCCGTCGCCGTGGTCGCCGGCGTCACTCGCCGACGTGGCCACTTAATTAGGGCGTAAACACCCCACTAACTAACCCCCTAGGCCACTGACAGCGGGCCCCACCCCTGGTCAAACCCCAGTCAGCGCTGGGTTTGACCGGGATTAGCTCCTGTGTCACTGACGTGTGGCCCCCACACGTCAGGTTTGACCTGGACCAGCCCGTTGACCCTGCTGACGTCACTGTGACGTGGGGCTGACGCAATAAACCATTTTCTGGATTTTTTATAATTCAGGAAATTCCAGAAAATTATATAAACTTCTAAAAATCATAGAAAATTAACCGTAACTCCAAATTAAATAAATTATATATGAAAAATTATCAGAAAAATTCAAGGAATCCATCTGTACCATTTTCATGCATGTTAGAACAACTTATAGGTGCTGTTTAGCACAAATCATATAAAGGGCATTTATATAATCACATATGGAGTTTGAATTTGAATCTTGTATTCAAACCAACTTCATTTAATCTGGTTTTAGTTGCATTAGCTCAAAACACATTCATTTTGCCATGTCATGATCATGCATCATATTGTGCATTGCATTGATTGTGTTCCCTTCTGTGTTGCCGGTATTTGTCCCCTCTCGATAGACGTGATATCGATGACGTGATCGTTGACACTGATGAAGACTCAATGCTATCTTCAGAAGTGCCAGGCAAGCAAAACCCCCTTGTTCATTCCGATACAATCCTACTCTCTCGCTCCTGCTCTCTTTACTGCATTAGGACAACGACGATTCATCTGTTACTTGCTGCGGTAGCTGAACCCCTTTATCCTTTGCATGACCTGTCATTCCACAGTAAATAGATGAAACCCACTAGTATGAGTAGGAATTGTTTGAGCCCTGTTGTGCCTACTCATTCATGTTTGTTTGTCATGCCTGCTACTGCTTAGAGTTGAGTCAGGTCTGATTCATCGGGGATGAATCAGAGGCGTGTGAACATGTCCTACTGTGTGTGAGCTAAGTGTGTGAACACGATTTGGTAAAGGTAGCGGTGAGAGGCCATGTAGGAGTACATGGTGGGTTGTCTCATTGCAGCCGTCCTCAGGAACTGAGTTCTGTGTTTGTGATCCATGATTCAGCTACTACCATACATTGGGCCCTGAAATATGACCCCGCTCGACTTCTTATTCACCCTAGTCCTCTGTCCAGGAGTTGCAAGTAGTTTCTGGTGTTTGT
>NW_021278992.1:0-1335 GCF_002162155.2 Triticum dicoccoides
GAAGGGCATGGGCCGTTAAAAGGCCAAAACTAAGGTCCGACTACAAATGGCCCAACTCATTTATGGTACGTTAATAGGCTGAAAGGCACACAGGGCCGAGAATTGTCCCAACACTTAAATGGGTCGCTAAAAGGCCAAAACTTAGGTCCGACAACAAATGGCCCAACTGATTTATGGGCCGTCAATAGGCTGAAAGTGATACCGGGCCGGAAATTGGCCCAACACTTAAATGGGCCGCTAAAAGGCCGAAACTCAGGTTCGACTACAAATGGCCCATTAGATTTATGGGCCGTCAACAGGCTGAAAGACACACCGGGCCGGAAATTAGCCCAACATTTAAATGGCTCACTAAAAGGCCGAAAGATGTACATCCTGAAAATTGGCCCATCCATTGAATGGGCCGTTAACAGGCCGAAATCTCATCGGGTCGATATTGAGCCCAAATATATAGTGGGCTGTTAACGGGCTCGAACTGACGATGGGCTGCAATGGTGTTAAATCTTTAACGGGCCGTTGATGGGCCGAATTGGCACATCTCGTATGGGCCGTGGGCTTAAATGGACCTGACACAAGTAGGCCTTATATGGGCTGGCCTGCTAATTTTTACTAGGCCAGCCTTTTTCACCAGAATGGGCCACTATTGGGCCGTGCCACGTGTCGACCTGTCATAGGCACCTCCTATCCAATGAGTGGATGACATCTGTCCCAACGGTCAGGCAACACGTGTTTCCTGCAGCCAATGATGATTTTACACGTGGAAAATCCCCATTGGTCCGGGCTGTTAACGGGTTATCGGATCCAAAACCGGACCCGATAGCTTAACGGCGTTCCGTTATGGTGGATTCCACACGTCGGTCACCCTTGACGAAAGCACTTCTATGACGCGCGATTTATCGTCATGGAAGTGGACACTTCCGTGGTGATAATTTTGGTAATGTCATGGAACACTTCTACGACAGCACAAGTATGACTATCTTGATTCTGTCATAAAATCGTCATGGATGTACATGCATGACCAAAAACGCGACCTACTCTGACAAACACGTATCATCACAGAACTGTATCTTTTTTGTAGTGTGGATAGCAGTCGATGTGTGGAGTAATAGTAGTAGATGCAGGCAGGAGTCAGTCTACTAATCTTGGACGTGATGCCTATATAATGATCATTGCCTGGATATCGTCATGATTATTTGAAGTTCTATCAATTGCCCATCAGTAATTGCTTTCCCACCGTTTGGTATTTTTCTCGAGAGAAGCCACTAGTGAAACCTACGGCCCCCGGGTCTCTTTTCATCATATTTGCCTTTGCAATCTATTTTCCTTTGCATTTATTTT
>NW_021278993.1:0-1408 GCF_002162155.2 Triticum dicoccoides
GCACCATACCGTACCAATCCAGAGGAGACGAAGGAGATTATGCGTCAAGTACAAGAGCTTCTCGACAAAGGTTATATACGCGAATCCCTTAGTCCTTGTGCTGTTCCTATTATTCTAGTGCCGAAGAAGGATGGTACATCACGTATGTGTGTTGATTGTAGAGGCATTAATAATATTACTATTCGTTATCGTCATCCTATTCCTAGGCTAGATGATATGCTTGATGAATTGAGTGGCTCTACAATATTCTCCAAAGTTGATTTACGTAGTGGATACCATCAAATTCGTATGAAATTGGGAGATGAATGGAAAACAGCATTCAAAACTAAGTTTGGATTATATGAGTGGTTAGTCATGCCTTTTGGGTTAACTAATGCACCTAGTACTTTCATGAGATTAATGAACGAAGTTTTACGTGCTTTCATTGGACGATTTGTGGTATTTTACTTTGATGACATATTGATTTATAGCAGATCTTTGGAAGAACATTTGGAACATTTATGTGCTGTTTTTATTGCTCTACGTGATGCACGTTTGTTTGGTAACCTTGGGAAGTGCACCTTTTGCACTGACCGAGTATCTTTTCTTGGCTATGTTGTTACTCCACAGGGAATTGAAGTTGATAAAGCCAAGATTGAAGCTATTGAGAGTTGGCCGCAACCCAAAACGGTCACACAAGTGAGGAGTTTTCTTGGCCTTGCTGGATTCTATAGGCGTTTTGTGAGAGATTTCAGCACCATTGCTGCACCTCTCAATGAGCTTACAAAGAAAGATGTGCCTTTTCTTTGGGGTACCGCACAGGAAGAAGCCTTCACGGTATTGAAAGATAAGTTGACACATGCTCCTTTACTCCAACTTCCTGATTTTAATAAGACTTTTGAGCTTGAATGTGATGCTAGTGGAATTGGATTAGGAGGTGTGTTATTACAAGATGGCAAACCTGTTGCATACTTTTCTGAAAAATTGAGTGGGCCTAGTCTGAATTATTCTACTTTTGATAAAGAATTATATGCTCTTGTTCGGACTTTAGAAACATGGCAACATTATTTATGGCCCAAAGAATTTGTTATACATTCTGATCATGAATCTTTGAAACATATTAAAAGTCAAGCTAAACTGAATCGTAGACATGCTAAATGGGTTGAATTCATTGAGACTTTCCCTTATGTCATTAAACACAAGAAGGGAAAAGAAAATGTTATTGCTGATGCATTGTCTCGTCGCTATACTATGCTTTCACAACTTGACTTCAAAATATTTGGTTTGGAGACCATCAAAGATCAATATGTGCATGATGCTGATTTTAAAGATGTAATGCAGAATTGTAAAGAAGGAAGAATGTGGAACAAGTTTGTTGTTAACGATGGATTTGTGTTTCGTGCTAACAAGCTATGCATTCCAGCTAGCT
>NW_021278994.1:0-1347 GCF_002162155.2 Triticum dicoccoides
AACTGTAAGTAGTTACCCATAAGGGTTGACGGTGGAAGGGGAATTGCAAACGCGATGAACACAAGTTCTCGGCCTAACAGCGGAAAGTATCTTCAGGGTCTTCACGTGCAGCAGACGATCATCAGTAATAAGGGGCTCTCCGGGTGAAAGTGATAACGAGATCCTAATGTTAGATTTAGCAAAATTCATTTAACCCGAATAGAAGAGAGATCAGAGTCCCAGAGTAAAGGTCGAGGAGTAAAAGATCCTAGTACCACCCGATGGCGACGTGGGCCCGTAAGGCACACAGCCAAGTTAGTAAAAGTTTTGCAATGTCTAGACTCGACTTCGGCCAAGGAGTGTGGAAGGGGGATTCCTACAGGCAGTCGGCTCTGATACCAACTTGTGACGCCCCCGATTCAATCGTACACTAATCATGCACGCAAATGTGTACGATCAAGATTAGGGACTCACGGGAAGATATCACAACACAACTCTACAAATAAAATAAGTCATACAAGCATCATAAAACAAGCCAGGGGCCTCGAGGGCTCGAATACAAGTGCTCGATCATAGACGAGTCAGCGGAAGCAACAATATCTGAGTACAGACATAAGTTAAACAAGTTTGCCTTAAGAAGGCTAGCACAAACTGGGATACAGATCGAAAGAGGCGTAGGCCTCCTGCCTGGGATCCTCCTAACTACTCCTGGTCGTCGTCAGCGGGCTGCACGTAGTAGTAGGCACCTCCGGTGTAGTAGGGGTCGTCGTCGACGGTGGCGTCTGGCTCCTGGACTCCAGCATCTGGTTGCGACAACCAGAAAGAAAGGAAAGGGGGAAAAGGGGGGAGAAAGCAACCGTGAGTACTCATCCAAAGTACTCGCAAGCAAGGAACTACACTACATATGCATGGGTATATGGTAAGGGGCCATATCAGTGGACTGAACTGCAGAATGCCAGAATAAGAGGGGGATAGCTAGTCTTATCGAAGACTACGCTTCTCGCCGCCACCGTCTTGCATCAAGTAGAAGAGAGTAGATTGAAGTCCTCCAAGTAGCATCTCCAAGTAGCATCTCATAGCATAATCCTACCCGGCGATCCCCTCCTCATATCCCTGAGGGAGAGCGACCACCGGTTGTATCTGGCACTTGGAAGGGTGTGTTTTATTAAGTATCCGGTTCTAGTTGTCATAAGGTCAAGGTACAACTCCAAGTCGTCCTGTTACCGAAGATCACGGCTATTCGAATAGATTAACTTCCCTGCAGGGGTGCACCACATAACCCAACACGCTTGATCCCATTTGGCCGGACACACTTTCCTGGGTCATGCCCGGCCGCGAAAGATCAACACGTCGCAGCCCCACCTAGGC
>NW_021278995.1:0-1172 GCF_002162155.2 Triticum dicoccoides
ATGAGCTAGATTTCAGCAAATCTGTTTGCTATGCTTTTGTGTGCAAAGAGGCATTATTTTCATTCGAGGACGTGCCTTCCTCTTTGCCTCCTGCTGTCACTAACATTTTGCAGGAGTTCGCTGACGTCTTTCCACAAGACGTGCCACCGGGATTACCGCCTATTCGAGGGATTGAGCATCAGATTGACTTAATTCCCGGTGCTTCACTGCCAAACCGTGCACCATACCGTACCAATCCAGAGGAGACGAAGGAGATTATGCGTCAAGTACAAGAGCTTCTCGACAAAGGTTATATACGTGAATCCCTTAGTCCTTGTGCTGTTCCTATTATTCTAGTGCCGAAAAAGGATGGTACATCACGTATGTGTGTTGATTGTAGAGGCATTAATAATATTACTATTCGTTATCGTCATCCTATTCCTAGGCTAGATGATATGCTTGATGAATTGAGTGGCTCTACAATATTCCCCAAAGTTGATTTACGTAGTGGATACCATCAAATTCGTATGAAATTGGGAGATGAATGGAAAACAGCATTCAAAACTAAGTTTGGATTATATGAGTGGTTAGTCATGCCTTTTGGGTTAACTAATGCACCTAGTACTTTCATGAGATTAATGAACGAAGTTTTACGTGCTTTCATTGGACGATTTGTGGTAGTTTACTTTGATGACATATTGATTTATAGCAGTTCTTGGAACATTTACGTGCTGTTTTTATTGCTCTACGTGATGCACGTTTGTTTGGTAACCTTGGGAAGTGCACCTTTTGCACCGACCGAGTATCTTTTCTTGGCTATGTTGTTACTCCACAGGGAATTGAAGTTGATAAAGCCAAGATTGAAGCTATTGAGAGTTGGCCGCAACCCAAAACGGTCACACAAGTGAGGAGTTTTCTTGGCCTCGCTGGATTCTATAGGCGTTTTGTGAGAGATTTCAGCACCATTGCTGCACCTCTCAATGAGCTTACAAAGAAAGATGTGCCTTTTCTTTGGGGTACCGCACAAGAAGAAGCCTTCACGGTATTGAAAGATAAGTTGACACATGCTCCTTTACTCCAACTTCCTGATTTTAATAAGACTTTTGAGCTTGAATGTGATGCTAGTGGAATTGGATTAGGAGGTGTGTTATTACAAGATGGCAAACCTGTTGCATACTTTTCTGAAAAATTGA
>NW_021278996.1:0-1706 GCF_002162155.2 Triticum dicoccoides
TTTTTATATTTTCAGATTACAAAAACCTATATCTACCATCCATATTGCACTTGTATCACCATCTCCTCGCCGAACTAGTGCACCTATAGAATTGACCATTGTATTGGGTGTGTTGGAGACACAAGAGACTCTTTGCTATTTGGCTGCAGGTTTGTTTGAGAGAGACCATCTTCATCCTACGCCTCCCACGGATTGATAAACCTTAGGTCACCCACTTAAGGGAAATTTGCTATTGTCCTACAAACCTCTGCACTTGGAGACCCAACAACGTCTACAAGAAGAAGGTTGTGTAGTAGACATCAAGAAGGTTAGACCCTCTTTCGTTGTTACAAATCATTTGTTAGATGTGATTCAGACACTGTCATGGTCCCAACCCATTCATACCACACCTTCAACCAAACGCATCCTAAGACAGTGTCACAGTTTGTACCTAGTATCTTAAATTGTTGCCATCTCATCAGTGGTGCCATTAGAAAATTATTTGGCACCGCTTCAGTAGTTTGTGCAGCCAACTTTGGTCCACACATCCGAGCAGCCAAGCAGTAAAATACTAATTCTTTATGGCACGAAGGAACTGGGCATCGGAGCAACTACGTGCTCCAGAGTCCGGGTCCCTATTTTTTTTCTGCTACATCGGCTCGCCAGTGCAGGGCATCGGTGCGAGATGTAGCAACAGTTGTCTTTACCCCAGTTTTGGCATACATAGTGGACGACCTTAGTGCTATTAGTTCTATGTTACTAAAATTGTGCATATACACACCTGTTAGTATCAATTTGCTGTCATCCAAATACTGTCGCTATGCTGTTGCAGTTATATTTGCCTTCCTCATAAAATGTGCAATTTGTTATTTATTGTACACGAGTAAGAACTTGTAGCATCGTTATAGTTAATTATAGCTTCTGATGTTCCAGAATTTGGTTGTTGTCTCAGTACCAATTATTTCATTTGCACATTGATCTTTTTGAGAAGATATGTCATAACTAACATGTTTCTTCATTTTTACAAAATAAGCATTGGTGATTTTATATGTTGCTATAAACCCATTTCCCCTACAATTGTTACTGATCTAGTTTTAAATATTATAGGATGAACAAAAGTGTTCTTACTTGAAGTGGGTTGATCAAGAGTGGCCATAGTCTTTGAAAATGTGCCTAGCGAAGCTCTGGAGCATGTATGAGGAAGAGAACAGACGTAGGCTTAGAGAAACTGTTGTCAACACTGAAGAATATTTGAAGATGCGGGATAAAAAGTGAAGCTGGAGAATGAGCTCAGATTTTTTAAATCAGACTTTGCTAAGATGGTGTTGGCGAAGGAGGAGTCACTTTCCCAGTTGACCCGTACAAAACAGGTTCTTACTGAACTGAAAGCAGAGGTGGATAAGAAGAGCCTGGATGATCTCGATTAGGGAAATGAATGTATTGTTCTTATGAAGTTGAACTAGCTATATGTTGTACCGTGTTGTTTTCACGTAGCTACCGTACTGTGATGTTATAATATATTTATGTGCCAGATATGAAATTGGCAAACAACTATTCGATGTGAAATGTGAATTTACGTAATACTGGAATTATTAATTGTAAACTAATAAACCTGCTAAATGTGTCATGGACCTTTGCAAACGGTTCTAGCAGTAAAAGCGCTTGCAATGCATAGCCCAATGCCACACAGTTTCTTCATCAAATCGTGTGTGATATAGTTGATAAAA
>NW_021278997.1:0-1215 GCF_002162155.2 Triticum dicoccoides
TGTTACAATAAGATTTACGACTTAGCGCATCAGCCATGACGTTGGCTTTCCCTGGGGTGTAGGTTATTCCTAAGTCGAAGTCTGTGATCAACTCAACCCAACGTCTTTGCCTGAGATTCAGATCCGGTTGGGTGAAAATGTACTTCAGACTTTGGTGATCAGTGAATATTTCGCAACGGTTACCGAGGAGGTAATGTCGCCAGGTCTTGAGTGCATAGACTACGGCTGCAAGCTCTAGATCATGAGTAGGATAATTCTCCTCATGTGGGTGCAATTGCCGTGAAGCGTAGGCAATTACGTGTCGATCTTGCATGAGAATGCAACCTAGTCCTTGTCGCGAGGCGTCGCAGTAGATAACAAAGTCCTTGGAGAAGTCTGGCGGTACCAGTACGGGAGCAGAGGTCAGGCGTCTTTTCAGTTCTTGAAAGCTGTGCTCACATTGTGGAGTCCATTCGAACTTCTTATCTTTCTTGAGGAGTTCGGTTAGAGGTTTAGCAACCTTGGAGAAGTTCTCGACAAAGCGACGACAATAGCTCGCTAAGCCCAGAAAACTCCGAACTTGCTTGACCGATTCAGGTGGAGTCCAATTAAGGACGGCTTGAACTCGCTCAGGGTTAACAGCAATACCTTTACCAGATATTACATGACCCAGATAGGTCACTTCTGACAACCAGAATTCACATTTAGAAAATTTGGCATAAAGGCGATGCTCTCGAAGTTTCTTCAACACTAGCCTTAGATGTTCGGCATGTTCCTCCTCGTTCTTGGACTAGATGAGTATATCATCGAGGTAAACCACGACGAATTTATCCAAATACTCCATGAAGATTGAGTTCATTAACCGAGAAAAGGTGGCTGGAGCGTTGGTTAAACCGAAGGACATGACGGTGTACTCGTATTGGCCATAACGAGTAACAAAGGCCGTTTTAGGAATGTCCCCGTTTCTGATTTTGATTTGATGGTAGCCCAACCTCAAATCCATCTTGGAGAAGACTGAGGATCCAGCGAGCTGATCATACAGGTCGTTGATCCTGGGAAGCGGATATTTGTTCTTGATTGTGACCAAATTGACAGGTCGGTAATCTACAACCATCCGGTCCGTACCATCCTTCTTCTTGACGAATAGGACGGGGCAAGCCCACGGAGATGAACTAGGGCGGATGAAACCCTTTTTCAAGGACTCATCGAGTTGTTTCTTAAGCTCGGCTAGTTCTA
>NW_021278998.1:0-1333 GCF_002162155.2 Triticum dicoccoides
GTGACCAAGTGTCTGGTCACGGGATCATGCATTACGGTACGAGTAAAGTGACTTGCCGGTAACGAGATTGAACGAGGTATTGGGATACCGACGATCGAATCTCGGGCAAGTAACATATCGATAGACAAAGGGAATAGCGTACGGGGTTGATTGAATCCTCGACATCGTGGTTCATCCGATGAGATCATCGTGGAGCATGTGGGAGCCAACATGGGTATCCAGATCCCGCTGTTGGTTATTGACCGAAGAGTCGTCTCGGTCATGTCTGCTTGTCTCCCGAACCCGTAGGGTCTACACACTTAAGGTTCGGTTACGCTAGGGTTGTAGGGATATGTATATGCAGTAACCCGAATGTTGTTCGGAGTCCCGGATGAGATCCCGGACGTCACGAGGAGTTCCGGAATGGTCCAGAGGTAAAGATTTATATATGGGAAGTCCTGTTTCGGACATCGGGACAAGTTTCGGGGTTATCGGTATTGTACCGGGACCACCGGAAGGGTCCCGGGGGTCCACCGGGTGGGTCCACCTGTCCCGGGGGGGCCACATGGGCTGTAAGGGGGTGCGCCTTGGCCTAATGGGCCAAGGGCACCAGCCCCACATAGGCCCATGCGCCTAGGGTTCAAGGGGGCAAGAGTCCTAGGAGGGTAAGGCACCTCCTAGGTGCCTTGGGGGGGAGGGAAACCCCCCCTTGGCTGCCGCACCCCCTAGGAGATTGGATCTCCTAGGGCCGGCCACCCCCCCTTGGCACCCCTATATATAGTGGGGGAGAGGAGGGACTTCATACCTGAACGCCTCGGCCTTTGGTTGCCTCCTTCTCCCTCCCCAACACCTCCTCAACCTCCATAGTGCTTAGCGAAGCTCTGCCGGAGTACTGCAGCTCCATCAACACCACGTCGTCGTGCTGCTGCTGGTGCCATCTCCCTCAACCTCTCCTCCCTCCCTTGCTGGATCAAGAAGGAGGAGACGTGGCTGTTCCGTACGTGTGTTGAACGCGGAGGTGCCGTCCGTTCGGCGCTGGTCATCGGTGATTTGGATCACGTCGAGTACGACTACATCATCACCGTTCTTTTGAACGCTTCCGCTCGCGATCTACAAAGGTATGTAGATGCATCTAATCACTCGTTGCTAGATGAACTCCTAGATGATCTTGGTGAAACGAGTAGGAAATTTTTTGTTTTCTGCAACGTTCCCCAACAGTGGCATCATGAGCTAGGTCTATGCGTAGTTCTTCTTGCGCGAGTAGAACACAATTTGTTGTGGGCGTAGATTTGTCAACTTTCTTGCCATTACTAGTCCTTTCTTGCTTCAGCGGTATTGTGGGATGAAGCGGCCC
>NW_021278999.1:0-1013 GCF_002162155.2 Triticum dicoccoides
TGCATCTCCTACTGCACGAATTATCTAGGCATCGAGAACCCCGTTGGTCTGCCCGTCAACAGGCACCTCGGCAGGCTCGCTGGATGGGGTCACCGTGAGGGTCGCCGCGAAATGCATGTCGACTTCGAGGGTCGACTCGCCGACTTTGAAAGAGCAAACCTAGTCGCGCTACAACACATAGACGTGGTCGATCCTTGGGTGGTAGAGCACAAAACCTTTATTAAGAAGACGTACAATGACCGAGGCCAACAGAGGACGGACGGAGATATACTCAAAGAGCACAACTCATGTTTCACGCGTTGGTTCAAGCAGAAGCTTCTGTCGTACCCTTTACATGAGGATTCTTCCGCGGAAGAACAACTCATATTCGCCTTGTCACAGGGCGCCGAGCACAACCTGATGACCTATGAGGCATACGATATCAACGACTACACATTCTACACCGAGGCAAAGGACATGAAGAGCGATGGTTATCAGAACTCCGGGGTAACGATGGAATCCTACACCGGTAACGACAAGGACAGATACTACGAAAGGATCGAGGAGATCTGGGAGCTGAGCTATGCTGGAGAGAAGGTCCCGATGTTCCGTGTCAGATGGGCCAAGAACGTCATAAAAGAAGACCGGTATTTCACCACCATGGTTATACCCGAAGCCAAATCCAAGACCGCGGGCGCAAACGTCACCGTGAAAAATGAGCCATGGGTACTGGCTTCCCAAGTGGACCAATGCTTCTTCATTACCGACCCGCCAAAGCCCAGTCGTGTTGTCGTGAGGAGAGGCAAAAGGAAGATCATCGGAATGGATGGAGTAGCCAATGAGCAAGACTTCGACAAGTACGGCGACCCGAGGATCGAACATGACGACGATGATGAAGTAGCAGCATACACCACAAGAAGAAGCAGGACCACCCTACCTAAAGGACGTCCGTTCCACAGAAGAACTCCATTGCGAAAAAGAAGGGCAAGAAGATTGTGAACAGATAGCTAGCTAAGATCGATTGTATTTAAATC
>NW_021279000.1:0-1131 GCF_002162155.2 Triticum dicoccoides
CCGGCTCTCCCCTCCTCTCCCTCGCTCTCTCTCACACGGCCGAACACCACCGTCGCCGCCGTTCGCCATAGCAGCCATCTCCGGCCACCCCTCGCTCCCCCGACTAGCTCAGGAGCTCCGCCTCGACTCCCTCTTCCTCCCCACTGCTCCACAGCTCCCCGGAAGCCCTGCATCGCCGCCACGTCGCCGTTCCCCTCTTCGGGCTCCGATCATCGTCGCCGTCGAATTCGTCGTCTCCAGCGCGTCCCCGAGCCCGCTAACCACCTCTGCAGCCCCGCGGTGAGCCCCCGGATCGTTTCCCCCTTCTCCCCTGGTCTCTTTCGACCTCTAGGCCCTAGCCCCGCCTTGGCCGAGAGCTCCACGCCGCCGGCGATGTCGCCGTCGTGGCCACGGTCACCGTAGCACCCAACCGAGCACACCATCGTGCTCCACACCTCACTAGGAGCAGGAAGCGCGCGCTAACGCCTCCCCAAGCCCCCTGCAACGTCGATTCCGACCGCACCCGAACTCCGGCAGCCGCAGCCGAGCTCGCCGCCGTCAACTCCGGCCACCCCGAGCCCAACCACCACCACCAATAGTCGCGGCTCAACCTCAGCAACACGTAGATGCCTTCCGCCGTCCATTTGGTTGCCGGAATGGCAAAAAGCACTTTCGCCGCCGTCTCGGGCCTCGCCGGCGTCATGCCGCCGGCGGGTTTGACCTGTCCGACCTGAAGTTTGACCCCCCAGGGTCACTGACGCGTGGGCCCTGTCGGTCAGATGGTTAGATTAGCGCTAACCACTGTTAGTTAACCCCTGACACTGACCAGTGGGCCCCAGCGCCACTAATTAATAATTAGAATTAATTTAACCCTGTTTAACCCCCCTGTCACTGACGTGTGGGCCCCACACGTCAGGTTTGACTCCAGCCAGCCGCAGTTGACCACTGACGTCATGCTGACGTCATGCTGGCGCAATAATTATAATTTCTGGATTTAATTTAAATCAGGAAATTCCAGAATATTATTTAAACTTCAAAAATTCATAACTTTTATTCTGTAACTCCAAATTGGACAAATTATATATGAAAAATGATCAGAAAAATCCAATCTATCCATCTGTACTATTTTCATGCATGATCAAACAAGTTAAA
>NW_021279001.1:0-1527 GCF_002162155.2 Triticum dicoccoides
GATGTCAAGGACTTAATCAATCCCATATTCAATTCCCTTTGTCTATCGGTATGTTACTTGCCCGAGATTCGATCGTCGGTATCCAATACCTTGTTCAATCTCGTTACCGGCAAGTCACTTTACTCGTTCCGTAACACATCATCCCATGATCAACTCCTTGGTCACATTGCGCATATGATGATGTCCTACCGAGTGGGCCCAGAGATACCTCTCCGTTTACACGGAGTGACAAATCCCAGTCTCGATCCGCATAAAACAATAGATACTTTCGGAGATACCTGTAGTGCACCTTTATAGTCACCCAGTTACGTTGTGACGTTTGATACACCCAAAGCACTCCTACGGTATCCAGGAGTTACATGCTCTCATGGTCAAAGGAAGAGATACTTGACATTGGCAAAGCTCTAGCAAACGAACTACACGATCTTTGTGCTATGCTCAGGATTGGGTCTTGTCCATCACATCATTCTCCTAATGATGTGATCCCGTTATCAACGACATCCAATGTCCATAGCCAGGAAACCATGACTATCTGTTGATCACAACGAGCTAGTCAACTAGAGGCTCACTAGGGACATATTGTGGTCTATATATTCACACGTGTATTACGATTTCCGGATAATACAGTTATAGCATGAATAAAAGACAATTATCATGAACAAGGAAATATAATAATAATACTTTTATTATTGCCTCTAGGGCATATTTCCAACAGTCTCCCACTTGCACTAGAGTCAATAATCCAGTTCACATCGCCATGCGATTAACACTCATAGGTCACATCGCCATGTGACTAATACCCAAGAGTTTACTAGAGTCAGTAGTCTAGTTCACATCACTATGTGATTAACACTCAATGAGTTTTATGTTTGATCATGTTGCTTGTGAGAGAGGTTTTAGTCAACGGGTCTGAACGTTTCAGATCCGTGTGTGCTTTACAAATCTCTATGTCATCTCCTAGATGCAGCTACCAGGCTCTATTTGGAGCTATTCCAAATAACTGTTCTACTTGGAGCTATTCTAAATTGTTGCTCCATTATACGTATCCGGTATCTCTACTCAGAGCTATCCGGATAGGTGTTAAGCTTGCATCGTCGTAACTCTTTACGTCGAACTCTTTATCACCTCCATAACCGAGAAAATTCCTTAGTCCACTAGTTACTAAGGATAACTTTGACCGCTGTCCTATGATCCATTCATGGATCACTCTTGTACCCCTTGACTGACTCATGGCAAGGCACACTTCAGGTGCGGTACTCAGCATGGCATACTGTAGAGCCTATGTCTTAAGCATAGGGGACGACCTTCGTCCTTTCTCTCTATTCTGCCGAGGTCGAGCTTTAAGTCTTAACTTCGTACCTTACAACTCAGGCAAGAACTTCTTCTTTGACTGATCCATCTTGAACACCTTCAAGATCATGTCAAGGTATGTGCTCATTTGAAAGTATTATTAAGCATTTTGATCTATCCTTATAGATCTTGATGCTCAATGTTCAAGTAGCTTAATCCAGGCTTTCCATTGAAAAA
>NW_021279002.1:0-1420 GCF_002162155.2 Triticum dicoccoides
CAGCGCTGACCGTAGGGGTGGGCTGTGATGCGGTAGGCACGTGGCCAGGTAAACCGGGCGCCCGTTTGGTGTCACGGAACCCTGTTCACATCGTTTGGGGCTGTGAGCGAAACTCCGGCCGGATCTCCTCATGGATGGAACCCGAATAGGCGATAAACCTGGACTAGAGACTTGAGTGTTTAGGCAGGCCGTGGCCGACACCCACGTTGGGCTTCCGCTTGAAGGTTGCCGAGTACATGTCGTGTAAACGGCGGTAAGTGGTGAGAGCGTGTGTGAAGAAGTACACCCCTGCAGGGTTAACATCATCTATTCGAATAGCCGTGTCCGCGGAAAAGGACTTCTGGGTTGCTTATATCAGTTCATAGACAAGTGAAAGTGGATACTTTAAAATGCGCAAGATAAGCGTGAGTGCTATGGATGGCGTTCTCGTAGGGAGACGGGAGCGGATCCATATTGGTGTATTGATATGGTGAATATGTGGACTCGTGTGCGCCTCCTCAAAAGAGTCGCTGGCAGTCGTAGTTTAGGATAGCCACCGAGTCAAAGCTGGCTTGCTGCAGTTAAACCCCACCATCCCTTTGTTGAAAATGATGCATATGTAGTTAGTTCTGATGTAAGTCTTGCTGGGTACATTTGTACTCACGTTTGCCTATTTTATGTTTTTGCAGAGAGACTTCAGTCTCACTAGTAGTTCCGCGTGGTCTTCGACGTTTAGCTTGTTACCTCAGCTACGATCTTGTGCCCTCGGCAGGATCTGATAGATAGTCAGGCTTCTCGGCCTTTTTCATTTATAGATGTCTGTACCCAGACATGATAGCTTCCGCTTGTGCTTTGACTTGTATGCTCTGATTGTTGGGTCGTGAGACCCATGTTTGTAATATCTCGCTCCTCGGAGCCTATTGATTAAAATACTTGAGTCATAGAGTCATGTTGTGATGCCATGTTGTATTTGCACTTATCGAGCATATTGTGTGTATGTTATTGAAATGCTTGGTATGTGTGGGATCTGACCATCTAGTTGTTTATCTTTAGTAGCCTCTCTTACGGGGAAATGTCTCCTAGTGTTTCCACCGAGCCATGGTAGCTTGCTACTGCTCCGGAACACTTAGGCTGGCCGGCATGTGTCCTTCTTCGTTCCTGTGTCTGTCCCTTCGGGGAAATGTCACGCGGTGAATACCGGAGTCCTGTTAGCCCGCTACAGCCCGGTTCACCGGAGTCCTGCTAGCCCAGTGCTACAGCCTGGATTCACTCGCTGATGACCGACACGTTCGATGCTGGGTCATGGATGCCTGTCCCTGTAAGTCTGTGCCGCTTTGGGTTTACGACTAGCCATGTCAGCCCGGACTCCTTATCATATGGATGCTAGCGACACTGTCATATACGTGTGCCAAAAGGCGCAAACGGTCCCGGGCAAAGGTAA
>NW_021279003.1:0-665 GCF_002162155.2 Triticum dicoccoides
GATTGGCGGTCATGGTTCTGTAGAAATTAAAGGGAACAATCCTTTGCCGACACGGTTCGTGCAATCACATCTGCATACTCCTCCAAACTTTTTTTTTCTACAACACCTCCAAACTTTTGTTTTTCTACAACTTTTATTTTTAGTTTACCATTCTCAGCGGTGCTTGTTGCTCCTCGGAGTAGTTTGGATGCAACAACCAAGTTCTGAATTCCAACAGCAAAACTGACGATTGGCGGTCATGGTTCTGTAGAAATTAAAGGGAACAATCCTTTGCCGACACGGTTCGTGCAATCACATCTGCATACTCCTCCAAACTTTTGTTTTTCTACAACACCTGCAAACTTTTGTTTTTCTACATCTTTTATTTTTAGTTTAGCATTCTCAGCGGTGCTTGTTGCTCCTCAAAGTAGTTTGGATGCAACAACCAAGTTCTGAATTCCAACAGCAAAACTGACGATTGGTGGTCCTGGTTCTGTAGAAATTAAAGGGAACAATCCTTTGCCGACACGGTTCGTGCAATCACATCTGCATACTCCTCCAAACTTTTGTTTTTCTACAACACCTCCAAACTTTTGTTTTTCTACAACTTTTATTTTTAGTTTAGCATTCTCAGCGGTGCTTGTTGCTGCTCGTAGTAGTTTGGATGCAACAACCAAGTTCTGAAT
>NW_021279003.1:923-1417 GCF_002162155.2 Triticum dicoccoides
GTGCAATCACATCTGCATATTTCTCCAAACTTTTGTTTTTCTACAACACCTCCAAACTTTTGTTTTTCTACAACTTTTCTTTTTAGTTTAGCATTCTCAGCGGTGCTTGTTGCTCCTCGGAGTAGTTTGGATGCAACAACCAAGTTCTGAATTCCAACAGCAAAACTGACGATTGGCGGTCATGGTTCTGTAGAAGTTAAAGGGAACAATCCTTTGCCGACACGGTTCGTGCAATCACATCTGCATACTCCTCCAAACTTTTGTTTTTCTACAACACCTCCAAACTTTTGTTTTTCTACAACTTTTGTTTTTAGTTTAGCATTCTCAGCGGTGCTTGTTGCTGCTCGTAGCAGTTTGGATGCAACAACCAAGTTCTGAATTCCAACAGCAAAACTGACGATTGGCGGTCATGGTTCTGTAGAAATTAAAGGGAACAATCCTTTGCCGACACGGTTCGTGCAATCACATCTGCATACTCCTCCAAACTTTTTTTT
>NW_021279003.1:1702-2346 GCF_002162155.2 Triticum dicoccoides
CTCCTGCAAACTTTTTTTTTCTGCAACACCTCCAAACTTTTGTTTTTCTACAACTTTTATTTTTAGTTTAGCATTCTCAGCGGTGCTTGTTGCTCCTCGGAGTAGTTTGGATGCAACAACCAAGTTCTGAATTCCAACAGCAAAACTGACGATTGGCGGTCACGGTTCTATAGAAATTAAAGGGAACAATCCTTTGCCGACACGGTTCATGCAATCACATCTGCATACTCCTCCAAACTTTTGTTTTTCTACAACTTTTATTTTTAGTTTAACATTCTCAATGGTGCTTGTTGCTCCTCGGAGTAGTTCGGATGCAACAACCAAATTCTGAATTCCAACAGCAAAACTGACGATTGGTGGTCATGGTTCTGTAGAAATTAAAGGGAACAATCCTTTGCCAACACGGTTCGTGCAATCACATCTGCATACTCCTCCAAACTTTTGTTTTTCTACAACACCTCCAAACTTTTGTTTTTCTACAACTTTTATTTTTAGTTTAGCATTCTCAGCGGTGCTTGTTGCTCCTCGGAGTAGTTTGGATGCAACAACCAAGTTCTGAATTCCAGCAGCAAAACTGACGATTGGCGGTCATGGTTCTGTAGAAATTAAAGGGAACAATCCTTTGCCGACACGGTTCGTGCAAT
>NW_021279003.1:2399-3052 GCF_002162155.2 Triticum dicoccoides
TCAGCGGTGCTTGTTGCTCCTCGGAGTAGTTTGGATGCAACAACCAAGTTCTGAATTCCAACAGCAAAACTGACGATTGGCGGTCATGGTTCTGTAGAAATTAAAAGGAACAATCCTTTGCCGACACGGTTCGTGCAATCACATCTGCATACTCCTCCAAAATTTTGTTTTTCTACAACACCTCCAAACTTTTGTTTTTCTACAACTTTTATTTTTAGTTTAGCATTCTCAGCGGTGCTTGTTGCTCCTCGGAGTAGTTTGGATGCAACAACCAAGTTCTGAATTCCAACAGCAAAACTACCGATTGGCGGTCATGGTTCTGTAGAAATTAAAGGGAACAATCCTTTGCCGACACGGTTCGTGCAATCACATCTGCATACTCCTGCAAACTTTTTTTTCTACAACACCTCCAAACTTTTGTTTTTCTACATCTTTTATTTTTAGTTTAGCATTCTCAGCGGTGCTTGTTGCTCCTCGAAGTAGTTTGGATGCAACAACCAAGTTCTGAATTCCAACAGCAAAACTGACGATTGGTGGTCCTGGTTCTGTAGAAATTAAAGGGAACAATCCTTTGCCGACACGGTTCGTGCAATCACATCTGCATACTCCTCCAAACTTTTGTTTTTCTACAACACCTCCAAACTTTTGTTTTT
>NW_021279004.1:0-1233 GCF_002162155.2 Triticum dicoccoides
CCCCCCCCCCGGCTGGAGGACCTATCATTATAGATTCCTTTTCAGCAAGGTTATCCATTCATCCATGAGGAAATTGTAAGACTTATTCTACAAGTTATTACTGATGGATCCTTCGTGTTTCCAAAGTCTGATCTTCACCTGATGACCATGTCAATGCTATCTCGAAGCATGTCTATGGTACTCCGATTTTCAACAAGACCATTTGAAGCCAAATGCTAAATGTTTCTTGCTCAATTACCCAAACACCGTTGTATGGGCAATGTCATGAAAATTCTCTCCCCTACCTAAAGAGTTTTCTACATTATATCTTGTCGTGGATATCATGCTCTGTTTGTCCTTGGGAAGGATATACCCCTGAATAATGTGTTTAAACACATTTTTCTTTCCATTGTTCCATTTAACCTGATGATCACCTTTTTTTTCCATTGTTTTGTTTAACCTTTCTGGTGATCTATATGATCTAAGCAGTAATATTCTTCTGCTTTTGTACACACCTAGGTGTGCAATCGTGTCGGTAAGACCCTGTTATTATTGTTGATGACATTCCGGTAACCATCGATGGACGAGAACTTGCCTAATGGTCCGCCTCATTCAACGAGCAGGAGAATGGTTCTCTTCGTCCCTCGCCCTTGGTACCGATGTTGTTGCCGACATAACTGACGGGCTATCCTCTGACATGCCTTACTTACATGATCGTGCAAGATGTCAACGACCTTCTTACTTTAACCCACATGGTGGGCCCATAACCCACAGTTTCACAGGATCAAAACCTGACTCTCCTGTACAACCCATTGTCAAAGTTATTCCTCGCGCTTGACTTTGTATGTAATTCACGGGCCACCTGCCTAGTGATATATTATGGTATCAGGCGCAATACTTATTCCCATTGCACTGAACCCCTTTCACACCCTGTTTCAGGCAACGAACGATTGTCTATCTGCTCGAAACTTCTCAGGATACCTCCTCACTTTGTTCTCAATAATGTCTAAGGGTTTTTAATTCGAGAGTTACTTCCCCCACCGTCCCCGATGTTATCAACAAGTTAGTCAACCTTGTAGAGGTCTGTTCTCCCAGCCCCTTTATTCTTTCGTAAGTACGGTGAAAGTTCCTGAAGAAAGGATGACAACTTGATCATGGTGGCTTGAAACAGAGAAATGAAGATATCAACGAAAGGGATCAACCTCTTCGAGAAGAGCAAGCCAGGATGAGAAGACCCGCTAGATTCGTTACCAA
>NW_021279005.1:0-5772 GCF_002162155.2 Triticum dicoccoides
AACAAGACACATATGTTACTACACATTGTGGAGGTAGTAACATAGCCTAGTAAAATGTGATGTTACTAGTCTAAGTTACTCCCCATTGTGACTAGTCTTAGTGCTAGTTATGGGATGAAATGACCAATAGTGCTAGTTGTGGGTTTGGACGACCCATTGTGGTCCTTGTGGACCCGGACGACCCATACTTGAAGTTCTAAGTTCAAACGACCCGTAGTGGTGATTGTATACCCGGATGACCCATACTTGTCGTTCTGGGTTCAAACGACACATATCTAGTCGTGGGATCGAACTACCCATAGTGCTAGTTGTGTGCCCACAAGTATCACTATGGGTTGGGCCACCAATACTACCTCGTGCCTTTTACGTCGTCCGGACCACCAATGCCACTACTAGTTACTCTAGATCGTCCGGGCTAACAAATACCACTACGAATCACTCTGGGTCATGGGGCCCACACATACCACTACGAATCATTAGGAGTCGTCCTAGCTCACAAGTACCGATCATAGTCGTCTGAGGTCAAGAGTATCGTCCTTACTTCTCCGGGCACACAAGTACCGTTCTGAGTCGTTGAGGCTCGGAAGTACCACTATGAGGCGTTCGGGCACACAAGTATGGATCTTACTCATTCAAGCTCATAAGTATGGATCTTACTCGTTCGAGCTTACAAGTATCGATCTTAGTCGTTCGGGCCCATCTTAGGGTCCAGGGGGTGCAACAGGGAGTAGCATCTCCCCCTTGTCTATTTTGGGGTGGGGGTGGTGCAGGTTCGCCGAAGAATTTCAAGGGGTTAGTAGATTTAGAGGGATGGCCGGGGAGGCTGCTGCACGGCGGTGCGGAGAAGTTGACGGGAGGGCGCGGCGGCGAAAAGAACACCCCGCAATCAGGCACTTGTTTTCAGTTGTTCAACGTTCACTAGTTCAGGCTTAGGGGATGTACCTCGGAGCATGCCTTGCTTTCTTCAAGTATGAAACTCTGTTCTCATGTATGTTGATAGCATTAGTCTGAACAAACATTATTGGTTCCTAGATTTCTGTCCGGACTCTGAAATTTATTGTACATGACATATGTTCGCAAGAAATGTAAGTAAACTACATGAAATGGATTGACCATAATCTGACAGCGTCCATGACATACAATACGAACTGTGAAACTCCCTTGAGTGACATTATAACGTACATTATTATTCCCGTAAGTTGCCACTGGATCAAAAGCGTTCTCCAAGTATTTGAAACAAGAAGTTCAGCCTCTATACAAACTAGGAACTGATCGATAGTTATCAGCAAAAATATGGACCGGAGATTGCAGAATCGATGGAAGAAGCAGCTGCTGGTTCCTGCTTGCCTGTAATTTACTCATCCTTGAAAAACAGAGCATGGTTAACAACATGCACTCATCTTTTTTGAAAAAAGGAGAGTCTTGTTTCAAGAAGATTAACAACATGCACTCATCTTTTTTTGCTGCTAGCACATTTGGAAGATTGCAACAACGTGGCCTTCAAAGTTGCTGACGACGGTTGCTCCCCCTACGTTGTGACTTTGCTAACATAATGTCAAGCTTTGAAATGCTCCTTTTTGGGCCAACTTATTTATAATGTAAAGACAAATCAAATAAGCCTTGTAAATTCAAGCGGATGGAGTACATTGATTAGGATACATTAGTTATCCTTGAAGAAAGATGTCTACGAAAGTATGGATACTTACAAAAAGACATTCATCAAAACTGGTATTTGGCACTATAAGTGAAAGACATTTAATACTTCGGTAGAACTCGACATGTGGCTATGATACAATTTTTTTTGGGAGGTTGTGGCTATGAAAGATTATTGGAAATAAGGTATGGGTTATGACATAAAAAAAAAGTTCACTTTCACTAGTTTTTTGACCCGAACCCATAGGAATTTCTTCCCCAAAGCATAATTTGTAGATTTTTTTAGAAGTATACAGTTATGTACAAGAAACGAAAAAGCTAGACCTACAAAGTACAAAAACAATAAGAAAGTACAAAAATCAACTGAGGCCTGCTATCTGAAAGATTCAGCCCAATCTGAGAGTGTAGCATATGATTGTATTTTGGCTCTCTGGACCAACCATTGAAGCTCATCTTTGAATCTGCTTCTGCAAGCATATAGACTGGGAGCGATATCTCTGAAAATGAACTCACTGCGAGTGTTCCATATGGCCCAAGTGTTGGGTTTGATCTTAGGTTATTGTTAACCGAGAGAAAAATATGGGAGACAAAGTCTCCTCCCCTAACGATTGTGCTCTGATCGGAGGCACCCATAACCGACTTTTGGTTTTGGTCCTGGTCCACCTAGCGCCATATATAAAAGGAGGAAGGCGTACCCATCAAGGGCACTCACACACATGTACAGGCTAAAACCCTAGACTCCTAACAGCCGATCCAAAAAGGGCGCTAGAAGGGATCAGAAGGCCATCTCCACCGCCGGCCACCGCAGGGTCGTGCCGGCGGCTTGCTGCCATCATCTACGTGGCCTTTCTGCCGCTCAGCTTCATCCACCGTTTTCTCGTTGCTGGAGATCATGGAATACGCTATGCCTGCATCGAGCAGACACGAGACCTTACACAATACCCGTAAGATCTCATGAACTCCTTCTCTGTTAATCTGTTTTAGGTGATCTAATTCTAGGCTTAAGATCCTGTCACGTTCATCCCTAAGGATTTTTTTTCTAACAATGGTATCTTGAGCACGTTAATGCCTAGATTAGATCCATAATCAAGTTTAATAGCAATCTATTTAAGTTGATAATTATGAATACGTCCTAATGTTTTATGTTTAAGATTATTGCCCGCCTTTAAAGTTAATTATCAGGATTAGGGTTAATCGTTTCGGTTAAGATACTAATTGGTATGGGTTAGTGTTAATTCGATAATGATGATGTTTAACCTATTCGGTTAGACTAACTGAGCCATGCTTCTGCATTATGTTAGTGTTTTAAATTAGCACTCTTAGCCCTGGTTAAGCAATTAGCAGGAGGGGAATCAAATATTTAAAGAAAAAAAATCCCCAATTCAATCCCTGGAACCCGAATTTTTTCCCAAATCGGAGCCCAAAATGATGAAATTGAAAGAACAGAAAGTTATGGGGCTCACCTAATGACGCCGCGCGGTGCTCTCCCTCGGGGTCCCGACGCCGGCAACGCCGCCGTCTCTCGGGACGACGCGCGGGAAGGTTCCAACCCGGGCCGCTGTGGACGTACGCGTCGGCTGGCCTTTGCGCTTTGCACGTTGCCGTCGCCGTCGCCGCGAAATGCTTGCATCGGCAACCTCCGACGAGATGCCTTCCGGCTCCCGCATCCCTGGCGCTCAAGGACTCCGGGTCTCGCCATGAGCTCGACACGGCTGGCGCCGTTCGGCGGAGGAGCGCGCGGCCTTGAGCCAAGGCACGCTGCTTCGACGAACGGGGCTGCCGCACCGCCATGGGCGGAGCACCTCGCGTAGCGACTTCGCTCGCCTCTGCGTCGCCGCGCCGGAAGAGTCGGGGAAAGGACGGGAGCAAATCGCCCTAGGGTTTGACCATCGGCTGTTTTGTTCCTGCTGGGGACTATCCCGACCGTCGATTGGATCGAACGACTGAGATCGGCGCTGGACAGCTACTGGGCCTTCGGGCAGAGAACGGGCCAAATCTGGCCGTGGGCTGGGACCTAGATTGTCTCGGCCCTGGGGAGTTTTTTTTTCTCTCTGAGAATTATTCTCCTGGGCCGAATGAGTAAAATGTTGTCGTGGGTTTATGAGCTAAAATTGGATTTTCGTGTATTTTCATTTTATTCAGTGCATTTCTAAATTATGATTATCCTCAAAGTGTTTTGCGCTGTTATAAAATGAAAATAGCCAGAAAATTTTGCTGTAAATCTTCCTTGAGTTTTCTGAGCGGAATGGAACCAACAAGAAATTTTGCTTGGAAAATTCATGTGCCAAAAATCATGTAAAATAATGTTAATAATGATAAAGATTTCTTATGAAAGACCGTGGTTACTTATGGGTCGGATTATGTTCTTTAGGCAATTTTCTATGTTTGGTGCGTTTGATTTGTAATTTACTAATGTTTTTATCATGTTTTGCACCAAAGTATTAATTGCCTGAAGATATGTTAAGATCATGTTTAGATTTTATGGTAGGAAATTTATTTAGAATGTTTTTTTATGTCATGGTCAAGTTAATATGATTTTATGGGTTTTCTTAATGATGGTCTTTTTAATGATGGAATGTTAATGTCATAAAATTGTATTTATTGTGAAGAGATTTCCTATGATGATAACTTTTTTTGAAATTTTATCTTATTGTGAAATTCATATTAAGGCCAGTCTTATGGCATTTCTTAATGATGTGATCATTTCTACTGGGCTGAAGCCACCTCAAGGAGAATGTGATGGTCGCATGGTTCAGTTTTTCCGCACTGCACTATGCGGCATAATAATGTTGCAGCGATGTGCCTATTGGGAAAAACTAAAGTTTTTTTTTGGTTGGTGTATTTCATGCCATTTTATTATGATATGCACCATTGAAAATATGCATAAAGACACAAAATATTATTTATGGAGTCATGATCAATCCCCTAAGAATACTATTATTATTTTTGCTTAGGGTATCTATTTTCGAAAGTACATGTTGTCATTTGTTTGACAACTCTCATTTGCCAAATATTGTTAATTTCTGAATCCTTATGAATATTTATGTCCAAATTTTCTTATTTGGAAAATGGTATGATATCCTGACAATAATATTAATGTTGTTTTCACTCCGAGTGTCAAGATTAACGTTTACTCAGTGGAAATGAATTTACATTTGTATGTTAATTCTAATGTCATTTTCATTGTATGTCATTGAGAATTTTATTGATAAGTTTAACACTTATGTTTAATATTTATACTATCAATGTCACATTTAGTGTTAAAAGTCATCATTGTGCCTCATAGCACACATGATTATATAATATTGTTGCTTTATGCAAATGTTGGCTATTAGCCGGTGTTCTTGCTGGTCATTATGTGATTTTATATCTCTCTAATCGAAATGGAACCAACGAGAAGTTTTGATTAGCGATTTTCAAGAAAATAATGTAATGGCATATGGTAATATTCCGACCAACGTTGATTATCTTTCATGTGTCATTAATGAGTAAATAAGGTTCTTTATGTTTTTTCCCAACGGGGATACATATTAGAACAACAATTAAGCATGTCTTTAGCTCATCTTATTACATGGTTAATTCATGTTGATGTTTTTTATTGTGATGGTGATAAAGTTGCCTCCACTTTTTCCAGCAATGAACATTAAAAATGATGCCATTTTTTTTGCGAAGACATGCCTTATGCAAATAGCGTTCCCACATGAAGAGTGGAGATCCTTGCCTTGTGTAAGGAATCTTCCAATGTTTCTGCCACTAATGTTGAAAGTTTTATGTGCCATCATGCACATTACTTATGCAAAGGAGGTTGAAATCAAAACTATTGGATATATTCCACTAGCATTTGGAATGGCTTAATTCTTCATTGTAGCAATTATGTTGGTTTATGCTCCTCGTTATGGGAGAAACTTCATTTTGTCTATGTAACAGATGACATGATTATGATTATGATTAAGTCAGATCCAATTATGTGATGTTATTATCGCCAAGAGGCAAGACTTATGTTTATTTTCGAATTATTACGTGTGTTATGGTACAATCAAGTCATAAGAGAGGTGTTCCTAATGAGACCTGATCGAAATTGTGGTCGTTTTTTAGTAGACCGCATTTCGGGGGGGGGGG
>NW_021279005.1:5825-45148 GCF_002162155.2 Triticum dicoccoides
TCACCTCTCTTACTAAAACCATGACAGGGACAACAAAAGTTGTGTAAATTCTCTAAGTAAGATGCAACAAGTCTTATTTAGAAGAATGAATGAAAATCACACTAATGTGCTGACTCCTTTTATTATGTTTATGTACTTACCCCTTATGAGCATTAAGAAACATGCATGAATGCTAAAGTGACAAGCTTGCTAGAGTAATGACCATTATGATGTAACATACTGATTATATATCTGACCAACGTCGTTTATAATTGTGTGACACACTTAACTCAAGTGGCAAGTTTGTCGGTATCATGTGGCTCGTGGTTATATTTTTGACCAACGTCGTTTATAATCACGTTTCACAGTTCATTAAGTTCTTTTCCATCTTCTGCCCAATGGTGTTGAGAATTAGAACTGAGATGATTGTTATAAAGATTTTGGATATATTTTTTATCTTCTAAATAAAGTGATCATCGGGGACCTGAAGCTTATGAACATGAATCTTAAGGATAACTCCATTAGCTTTTTGTTCATATGCATCATGTAAATTGAGAAGAAATTCTTAATGCAACACTTTGTGTTGAGCCTCAACAATGTCCTCGTGGTTGATAACGTGTGTGAATGGTCATCTTATTGGTTTGTTGCCACATTGGATGAAAATTATGAGCTCTAATGATGTATGAAACTCAATAGAGTTCCCCAAGTGAGTTGTTGTGACGCTTGCGTTATTACTAACACATGCTCTTTGTGTTGACTTAGTTGAGAATGTACATATAACTCAACAGTAAGGTTTCGTCATTGGTGAAGTTGACATAAGGCGTGCTATCGAAAGAAATACAATTATTAAATAAGGCAAGTGTTGGGACACTCATACGATAAGACGAAGGGGAGTAAGATTACTACCTTGTGAAGATGGATTTTTTTTGGGAGAGCCAAAAAAAACTATCTTCTATTTATGACATAAAGGATCTTGGTGATGCCTCATACTTTGCTTGTATTGATTTCGCCAAGATATAGGTCCAAAAGGAGTATAAGTTTTATTGTGATGACATACGTTGATAGAGTACAAAAGAAAATATTATGTGGTAGTACTCTATCACACCTGCTACTAAAGTCAAGGGCGATAAAGGTGGACATTTTAGTGTCCAAGGAACCATTATCAACTGATCAGATAATGTCGGTTCCTTATGCTTTAGCTATCAGAAGCAATATGTGTATTCAAATATGAACGCGCCCTTGTTTCTAATTGGGATACTTGGCAAATATACAAGTAAGTCCAGAAATGGACCACTGGAAAAGCCGCCAAATGTCTTGCAGATATGCAAAACAATAAAGTTTACATGCTCACTTATAAGGAGTCCAATAACTTTGATATTCTGAGTTATTCAGACATTGTTTATGCAAGATGTGTGGATCTTAAAGTTTCCACGCTATGTTACATCCTCACTCTCACATATGGAGCTATATCGTGGAACAGCTCTATAATGACACTAATGACATTGGAAATAATGCATTTACTTATGTGGCATGTTAAGAGGCTATTGGGCAGGTTGTATGTCAAGAAATATTATTCCCGAAATTGAAAGTGGTAGACAACACCATTAAACCACTTACTGCGATTATGAACACGCAGTTCTCTATACGAGTAACAACAAGTCAATTGGTATTGCCAAAACCATTGTCATTATGTCTCTGTTGTGAAAGATAGAGTCCAGGATCAAACCTATGGTGTTTGATTTATAAAGTATTGCGGTACCGCTTAGTAAAGGCTTACCACCCATTTTATGAATATATTGCCGGCATGGGTTCATAAAGCCTTATTGATCCTGGAAATTAGGACCATTAAATAAACCAACTCCCATAAAGAAAAATGTTATCCATTTCGAGATAGAATGGTATACTATAAGGATTGAGGTTCAGTGACACTTCATTGGCCATTGCAACACCTTACTTTGGTATATTATTTTTATTGAGAGTGGGCTTATGATGTTTATTAACCTTACGATCAAGGGGGAGAATATTGGGTTTGATCTTAGGTTATTGTTAACCGAGAGAAAAATATGGGAGACAAAGTCTCCTCCCCTAACGATTGTGCTCTGATCGGAGGCACCCATAACCGACTTTTGGTTTTGGTCCCTGGTCCACCTAGCGCCATATATAAAAGGAGGAAGGCGTACCCATCAAGGGCACTCACGCACATGTACAGGCTAAAACCCCAGACTCCTAACAGCCGATCCAAAAAGGGCGCTAGAAGGGATCAGAAGGCCATCTCCACCGCCGGCCACCGCAGGGTCATGCCGGCGGCTTGCTGCCATCATCTACGTGGCCTTTCTGCCGCTCAGCTTCATCCACCGTTTTCTCGTTGCTGGAGATCATGGAATACGCTATGCCTGCATCGAGCAGACACGAGACCTTACACAATACCCGTAAGATCTCATGAACTCCTTCTCAGTTAATCTGTTTTAGGTGATCTAATTCTAGGCTTAAGATCCTGTCACGTTCATCCCTAAGGATTTTTTTCTAACACCAAGAAATCAAAATGATTCTGTCCAAGTGTCCATGGCAAATGAAATATGAAGCATGGTGTTCAAGTTACTAATAAGCTGATCCTGAATCCCTTCTGACAGAGGAGACCATTTGGGGCAAACATATTTCCAGCAAATTTGTGCAAAATCACAGCAAAAAAATAGACGATCTCTGGTTTCTAGGACATACTCATCACACGTGACACATCTGTAGTCCTGAATGAAGAAATTTTTCCTTCGAAGGAGCTATGTGGTGTTCAGCATGTTGTTAATCAACAACCAGAAAAAGAATTTATGTTTCAGTTGAGTGCAGGCTTTCCAAAGACAGGCAATAGCAGGAATGGTTGTAGTCTTCCGAATGAGAATTTTATAGGCCTTGGAAACTGTGGAAGTCATGGCAGCAGAGGGGTATTGCTAACTGTCAGCTTGATCAAATAACACCAAACACAGGATTCAGAGTTTGAGGGTAACAATACGAACCATGTTCTGCAATAGCTACATTAGGTGTGGTCACTGCTCAACTACTAACTGAATCTTTATTTGAAGGTGGTGAAAGGAGTAGTTGGTCGACGTTGAACGTGCAGGCAGGGAGGGAGGGAAGAGATGAGAGCAGGGGCGAGATACCTTGCTCCGTTGGTCCACCACTATGCCATGCCCAGCCGGGGGTTCGCCTCCAGGAACTCGCGCCGGCGTCGGCAGGGCCGTGGGGGAGCGGCCACTACGACCAAGCCAAGGTCCTCGCGCCGGCGTCTTCGGCCAGCTCCTAACCCAGGTCCTCGCGCCCGCGGCTCCCTCTTGCGACCACTACAACCAAGCACAGTCGGGGGTTGCCTCCAGGACCTGGCCCCGCCGCCGTCGCCCAGGTCCTCGCGCCGGCGCTGCGGGAGGTAGCCGGGCAATTTTTGGACGGTAGTATTCCAGGGCTGCCGCGGGGCGAGGTTCCGGTTGCGGTGCCCATGAGTGTCTACTCGTGAGATGAGACGAGTGGATCGGGAGACGACATTGCCATGGGGAATTTTCTTGACGGATCTACCCTCGAAGTAACTAACTGGCCCCATCAAAATTTTGTAACGGTCCCGCTGTTATATGTAATTTCTCGTAATTTTAGTTTTGTAACTCCTCGTAATTTCTATTTTCCTACCGTCAGATTAGGCTGGATGGATGGCTCGTAAAATCGCCAATCACTGTAACAATTATAAACTATAATATGTACACAGTGCTAGAAAATATTTACATTCCCGCATCCGTATATTTGCATAATAGTGTGGACAATATATCACTTTCCTACTTGAAAGGATAAATTGAGAGGGTATTTGTTGAAGAGAAAAAATGTCAAGATGAGCCATGGATTAATGAGATTATCAAATCCAGTCCAATGCAACCGAGGAGTAACCAAACTTTATTGGAAGTGAAGTGGTATTTCTATTCAGATACCTTCATCACCTGTCATGGTAATTTTCTATGTGTATAATGTGTTATGAACATTTCCAAATTTCACTAAGCAGGAGCGTATGTGCAATATATGCCAACAATACTTGTATATGTTTGAGTGGTTTCCTGTACCTCTAGGATTGCTTATGTTTGGCTTGAGGTTTGTCTTTTTATGGCATTATTTTACTTAGTCAGTTGTTAACTCAATCTCGAAAAAAAACTCCATGTCATCTTTATGTCTTATTCCATTTATTGCCAAACATTTGTATGGACATCATATCTTAGCTGCTCTACAGAAGCAAAAGATCTTTTGATGAGAATGTTCATCTTACGCAGTGGCACTTAATAGAGCTTTTGTAAAACAAAATTTTAACAAGTTTGTTGAGAAAAATTCCTCTTTCCCAGTAATGGATGCACCTTTAGGAATACTGTCTGAAGAAGCATCACTTACTCTGCGCTCCGCTCCTTTTTTTACTTTTTTAATCAATAGCTTACGGCGTGACAATCGTTTTACAAGCCTTCAACTGAACAATTAAACAGATGCATGCGTGTCTGACCAAAAGTCATGTTTGATAAATTATCTGAGACAAAACTTCCAATGTTTTCCACCCACACAGCATGCAGCTTTCCCTTCCTAGGTAAGCCCCTCATGTTTGTATATGTAGTTCTGTATTGTCTCTACCCTCAGTATATGAAGTGACCAAAAACCAAATGTAAGAGACGACTTTTTATATGAAAACCAATACGAGACCTTCTCCACCATTGGCGCCCAGATGGAAACACTAAGTTTCTGCATAGTGGAGTCTCGATGTCGATGCGCTCACATTGCCCCTTATAGAAACCAAGCTCAAGCTCCTACAACGACGTTGAGCGGACTCAACATATTGTTCAGAACTATCTACATTCATCTTGAGCACACGTAGGCATGGGCAGCAGTCGACCATGGTGGCAACATCGAGGATGTTGCAGTGGTAGCATTGGAGGGACAGCCTCTCAAGGGCCAATAATTCCTCTTATGACACTTGTGTGAAGTAGACGGAGCACAACCACATCTCGATCGATCTGTTGCGAGGAAAGCGTGGTAGCTCAACAATAGACTATTCATTGAGGCTATTAATGAGACGAGCTCATGTGGAGAGACCCTTGCTGCAAAACGGAGAAGTGAGAAAAATTGAATCCGTCGGTAGTGTGGCCCCCGTTATAAACATTGAGTTTGATGCCCAGGAGGGACACTGTGAGTCTGAGTGCCATGGTTGCTTCTAGTGTGGTGAGCTCCTCTTCGAGCAAGCCAGACCCGAGCCCACGGAAGGTGGCCCTGAGCATGCGCAGCCGTGGGCAATGGTTGAGAAAGGCACCGCTGTCTACAATGTTTTTGGGAGAGACATTCTCTCGAAAGCAGAGAGGAGCTGGATGTCCTGCGCACCAAGAATCATTGTGGCCCGTAGACTGTCTATGCGACACGGAGCCAGTCCCTGCAAGAAGCATATGCCAATGGGCGTAACCGATGTCCATGCCAATCGGCTCGATACCTTGCATGAATCTGGTGCCTAAAAGAAGAGCACACATGGAGGAAGTCATCTCGGTGCCCAGCCCTTTGCGCGGCACAAATCTGTAGCTTGACGGAAGAGCACGCCTATGGTTGTGCCTACCATCGAAAATAATCAGATCCTTGAGCTGCATAGGTCCAGGGCGTTTTTGGTAGGGGCTACTAAATTACTCTACTGGATGACCGTTAATGACGAGCTTTGCGTGCATCATGAAACTTTGTTTCCATGGATGGACGGATGCTAGGCCAGCTAGCAACAAGACAAGTAGGTGCCTGATATCTTTTGTTGAGCTATGCCATTGTGTTGTGTTGCCTCTTCTTCTTGGATGGTCTCTTGCAAAGCATGGCTGACATTCTTGGCATTTTAGTATCTTGTAAGGGAAAAATAAAATAGACAAGAGTCTTGTCTGTGCTAAAGTAAGAAAGAACTAATTGCAAAAGAAAAAACACTCATCCAATATTTCTTATCCGCGGTTTGTCGATTACTAGCTATATATGATAAGAACATATTATTGTCAGTTAACAGTTGCTGAACTTTTTCAATTTCGTCAGTCATAGCTGTAGTTTCTCTGTCAGTCTTCGACAGAGTGTTGTTTTTCTTTCAGTTAGCAAATAAGCTGAGCTGCGCCTCGGCCATAGTTTGTTAGGATTCTCCGCGGCTCTGACCCGATCGTGGGATGGCACGAAGTAGACGGTCATGGCCGCATCGCGGGCGACGCGCGGGGAGCTCTAGGATGGCAGCGCTCACGACCCGGACGTGCCCTTGCTTTTCGTTTTTCAGTTAGGAGCATTGTAATCGCTGAATAAGAAGAGGAATAGAACAGAAAAGCTACAAGGTTGAACGCAGCACAAAAACACCATTGTCTCTCTCTCTCGTGAGCTCGAGTGTCTAGTTTCTAACAAGTGGCATCAGAGCCGCGTTGCTAGGATCCTGTGATGGCAGGTGATGATGGCAAGAAGAAGGCGGGGGACGCCGACGACGGCGGCAGCAAAGGCTCGCCAAAGTCCGCAGCTGGCCAAGGGCGCGAGCTGGCGGTGGCGAGGCAGTTTGCTCCGGTCGTGTCGGGTCACGCCAATGTGCCACCATTGACCCGCACGAACTACGCCGAGTGGAGCCTCCTCATGGAGGTCGGGATGCAGGCAAGAGGGATGTGGCGCGCGATCCTGGGCGCGGAGGATCTTGACGACGAGTACGGGTACCGCAACGACAAGGGCGCGATGGAGTTCATCCTCCGATCGGTGCCCCCTGAGATGCTGCCCATGCTGCGCAAGCACCAGACCTCCCAGAAGCTGTGGGAGGCGATCCGCGCCATGCGCGCGGGCTCCGCGCGCGTCCGAGACGCGAAGGCCCAGACCTTGCGGGGGGAGTTCGATCAGCTGCGACACAAACCCGGTGATTCCATTGATGATCTGGCCATGCGCCTGACAGGGCTGTGCGCGCGCCTCGGCGAGCTTGGAGACGCGATCAGCTACAAGCGCGTGATCCAGAAGTGGCTGTGAATCGTGCCCAAGCGGTACTCGCAGCTCGCGGTCTCCATCGACAACCTGGTCGACCTGGACACGACGTCGATCAAGGAAATCATCGGTCGTTTCAAGGCGGCCGAGGAGCGGTACGAGCTGGACGCCGAGGAGGAGGGCGGCAGCAAGCTCCTGCTCACTCTGGAGGAGTGGAACGCGCGGACCGGGCGCGGTGAACAAGGCGGGTCCTCCAGTGGGGGGGCCAACGGCGGCAAAAAGGGGCGCGGAAAGGGCCACGGCGACCACGGCAAGGGTGCCGCTCGCCCGGGCGGCGGAAAAGCTGGTCCCAAGTGCTCCGGCAACTGCCGCTACTGCGGTATTAGCGGCCATTGGGCTCGCGAGTGCCGCAAGAAGATGAAGGACGAGGGCGGCGGCGAGGCGCACCTCGCGGCGGCAGAGGACGAGGATCCTGCACTCCTCATGGCGCAGGTGACGCCGCTGCCTGCAGAGCCCGAACTGGACACGCACGGCGATCAGCTCGTGCATCTCCACGAGGAGGGCGCTGAGGTCAGCCTCGGGGCCGCCGGCGATGCCAAGGAACCTCACTGGCATCTGGACACCGGCGCATCAAACCACATGACGGGCAACTCCACCGTCTTCTCGGAGCTAGATCGCCATGTCGCTGGCACGGTTCGTTTCGGTGACGGGTCGGTGGTCGAGATCGAGGGGCGCGGGACGGTGGTCTTCGTCGCTCACGGAGGGTGTCACCGCGTGCTTTCAAAGGTATACTACATACCTCGACTGCGTAGCTCAATCATCTTCGTCGGACAGCTGGACGAGGCGGGCTGCACCGCTCTGGTGCGGAGCGGCATGATGGTGGTGCGCGACCGTTAGGAGAACATCATCGCCAAGATGTACAGATCGAGGAACCGCCTCTACACCGTCGAGCTGGAGATCACGCGGCCCGTGTGCTTAACGGCCATGGCCGGTGAGGACGTGTGGCACTGGCACGCGCGCTACGGCCATCTGAACTTCGACGCGCTTCGGAAGCTGGCCCAGGACGGCATGGTGCGCGGCATGCCCCTGATCGAGCATGCCGATCAGGTCTGCGACAGCTGCCTTGTCGGCAAGCAGCGCTGCGCCCCGTTCCCCACGGAGGCGAACTATAGAGCCGGCGATTGCCTGGATTTGGTCCACGTGATCTGTGCGGCCCGATCTCGCCACCGACGCACGGAGGGAAAAGGTATTTCCTGTTGCTCGTGGATGACAAGTCACGCTACATGTGGATCGTGCTCCTGAGCAGGAAAGACGAGGCACCCGCGGCGATCAAGCGCTGGCAGGCAGGCGTCAAGCTGCGCGCGCTCCGAACTGACAGGGGCGGTGAGTTCACCTCAACGAAGTTCTGGGAGTACTATGCTGACCGTGGCATACGCAGGCAGCTCACTGCCCCGTACTCGCCGCAGCAAAACGGAGTCGTAGAGCGCTGGAACCAGACCGTCGTCGGGATGGCACGGTGTCTTCTGAAGGCGAAAGGAGTGCCGAACGAGTTCTGGGGGGAGGCGGCGACCACCGCCGTCCACCTGCTGAACTGTGCGCCCACGAAGGCGGTGCGCGGCATGACGCCATATGAAGCCTGGCACGGCGACAAGCCGGCAGTGAGCTATTTCCGCACGTTTGGGTGTGTCGCACATGCCAAGGTGACATGGCCAGGCCTCAAGATCTCGACGACCGCAGCCTGCGCACTGTCTTCATCGAGTACGAGCACGGACAGTCCAAGGCGTGGCGCGTCTACGACCCCGTGAGCAAGCGAGTGCACGTCACTTGCGACGCCGTCTTCGACGAGTCGGCGCGCTGGGACTGGCAGACAGCAACTCCGGGGGAGGGCACTTTCGTCATCGAGTTCGCGCCCACGGTGGCCCTGACACAGCAGCCAGAGCAGGAAAGGGCAACACCTACGACCCCGGCGAGTCCAGACACGCCGGTGCGCGCCCACACTCCGTTTGGGGGTGCATCGCTCGCGTCCGCGGTGCGCGGAGACACGCTGGTACACGCCCACACTCCTGAACCTGTGGTGTACAAGGGAAAGGGCGTGGGGGACGGGTACGTCTCACCTCCTCCTGGAGCCACGCCGGACACCGCTCTGGGCACCCGTGAGGCACCACATCGCTACCGCGCGGTCGACACCGTCCTTGAGAAAGCTGAGCCAGTGACTCTGGATCCGGCCGAGCTGCTCCTTGTGGCCGGAGAGGAGCCCAACACGTTCGAGAAGGCGGAGCCACACGCAGCCTGGCGGGCGGCCATGCTGGATGAGCTGCAGTCCATCGATGAGAACAAGACGTGGACACTCGCCACGCTCCCCGCCGGCAAGCAAGCCATCGGGCTCAAGTGGGTTTTCAAACTGAAGAAGAACTCTGCCGGCGAGGTCATCAAGCACAAGGCAAGGCTTGTCGCGAAAGGATATGCGCAGCGGCCGGGCGTGGACTACGATGAGGTGTTCGCTCCGGTCACGCGGCTCGAGTCCGTGCGGCTACTGCTTGCTATCGCTGCACAGGCAGGCTGGGAGGTGCATCATCTGGATGTCAAATCCGCCTTCCTCAATGGAGAGCTATAGGAGGAGGTATATGTAGTGCAGCCGCCTGGTTTTGAGTGCCCTGGTGAGGAAGATAAGGTTCTTCGTTTGTCCAAAGCGCTGTACGGGCTCTGTCAGGCGCCGCGCGCTTGGAACATCAAGCTGGACGACACGCTGGTGTCGCTCGGATTTCAGAAGAGCCCATCAGAGCACGCCGTGTACATGAGGTGCAGTGGCGACGAGCGGCTACTGGTGGGCGTCTACGTCGACGATCTTATCATCACCGGGCCAAGCATGGAGGCCATCACGCAGTTCAAGCATCAGATGCAGTCCGTCTTCTCCATGAGCGACTTCGGGCTGCTGAGCTACTACCTCGGCATGGAGGTGCACCAGGGAGACGACATGATCACCCTCAAGCAGGCAAGCTATGTGGCCAAGCTTGTGGACAAGGCCGGGCTGACGGGCTGCAATCCAGTTCACATTCCAATGGAGCCGCGCCTGAAGCTGAGCAAGGAAAGCTCGAGTCTGTCAATGGACAGAAAGCTCTACCGCAGCATCGTCGGCAGTCTTCGTTACCTGGTGCACTCACGGCCAGACATTTCATTTGCGGTCGGTTTCGTCAGCAGGTTCATGGAAGCACCCACAACAGAGCACTGGGGGGCGGTGAAGCAGCTGCTGTGGTACGTTGCAGGCACTCTGAACTATGGGTGCAGATACAAGAAAGGTGACGCGGAGCCGCAGCTGGTTGGATACAGTGATGCGGACTTTGCCGGCGATGTTGATGACAGAAAGAGCACCTCTGGAACAGTATTTGTGTTCGGCAAGAGTGTGATCAGCTGGCAGTCCCAGAAGCAGAAGGTGATCGCCCTCTCGTCGTGCGAAGCCGAGTACATGACGGCGACCACAGCTGCGTGCACAGGAGTCTGGCTTCGGAGGATGCTTGGTGATCTGCTAGGTGACCCGGGGAGTGCAACACCACTGCTCATCGACAACAAATCAGCGATCCAACTTTGCAAAAATCATGTCTTTCATGACAGAACCAAGCACATCGAAACGCGGTTTCACTTCATTCGCGAGTGTGTGCAAGATGGAAGGATCGCCGTCGACTACGTCCACACTGGCGAGCAACTGGCGGACATAATGACCAAGGCACTGCCTCGAGTAAAGTTCCAGGAGCTGCGGGAGAAGCTGGGCATGATCAACATCAGCAACTGATTAAGGGGGAGATTGTCAGTTAATAGTTGCTGAACTTTTTCAGTTTCATCAGTCATAGCTGTAGTTTCTCTGTCAGTCTTCGACAGAGTGTTGTTTTTCTTTCAGTTAGAAATAAGCTGAGCTGCGCCTCGGCCGTAGTTTGTTAGGATTCTCCACGGCTCTGACCCGATCGTGGGATGGCACGAAGTAGACGGTCATGGCCGCATAGCGGGCGACGCGCGGGGAGCGCTGGGATGGCAGCGCTCACGACCCGGACGTGCCCTTGCTTTTTGTTTTTCAGTTAGGAGCTTTGTAATTGCTGAATAAGAAGAGGAATAGAACAGAAAAGCTGCAAGGTTGAACGGAGCACAAAAACACCATTGTCTCTCTCTCTCTCGTGAGCTCGAGTGTCTAGTTTCTAACAATTTTGTCTACATCACGGCATAGCAGACCGACCGGATGCGCGAGTACCGGCTCCAGCGAGGCTCGGGCGAGCTCCAGGGTGACGCCGGCAAGCTCCGTCGCGGCATGGCACGCAGGCTCCAGTCCCGCCGCACCTAGCTCCGGCGGCGAGCTTGATGGCGCCATTGTGGCCACGCCCTTCTGGCCTAATTAGTACCGGTTCGTGCCATGAACCGGTACTAATGCATCCAAGCCCATTAGTACCGGTTGGTGGCACCAACCGGGTCCCGGTTGGTGCCACCAACCGGGACTAATGGGCCTCGCACCCTTTAGTCCCGGTTCGTGGCACGAACCGGGACTAAAGGGCCCAGGTGAACCGGGACTAATGCCTTAGCCGCACGAACCGGGATAAATGCTTACATTAGTCCCGGTTCGTGACTGAACCGAGACTAATGTGAAAACTGCCCCGTGACTAAAGCCCTGTTTTCTACTAGTGTAAGTCGCTGCAGGTGGGGTCGCCGGCTCACTACATCTGACGTGGAGCCTTGCCCGGGCACGTCCGCAACCCCTCATATTGCCCGCATATTTGGTCCCGATTTGAGGGGTGCCGGTCAGTACGGATGTTTAGGGATGAAGCGTGGGGTCTGGTTGGGTCACCATTTTTTGACTGTTCACTGACTAGGCGGACGTTAGGACGTTTAGGGAAAAAGTAGGGGGTCGGGCTGTAGATGCTCTAATGCCCCAGCAAATTCATTTAGAAACTTAATGTTCCGTCAAATAGATATATAATAAATTACGGTATCTCAATAGAGGTGTGACCTTCAAACATAATTTGGTAAAACCGATGTAGCAACCGTGTAAAAAATGTTGCTTTTCTGAACTTATTGGTCGTGTCTTCCCCTGTTTCTCTATTGCATCGGAGATCCATAAAAAACAATGACATAAAGTAAAATATCAAGATATTACATATTTATATTTTAGGAGTCAAAAAAAATTCCTTTGATTGAGCTAGGGCACCAGTAAGTTCGGTTACCAACAGTAACAAAAAAGACTCCATACCGCTTAGGCGCAAAAATGCTTTAGTCACGTGAACATCTGTTTATTTGCATACTACTCTCTTAATCTCTTTACTTTGCTAGCCAGCTAAGTAAATACTTTCATAGTTTCTAGGTGGGATGATAGGTTGATCTCCCAAAATGAGAAGCCCCTCTTATGTGTATGCATCTCCTTCGCCTGCAGATCAAGAACTATGAGCGGAGTACATCCGTATTTCCTGTATACCTGCAGCAGCAGCAGCACGTCGCCGCTCCTCTTCCCGGAGCCCTTGAAATCAACAACTACATAGCCACTCCTGTGGGGGATGTCTGCGCACACCAACCGTCGATCACATTTTCCAGTGACCAACCACAACTTGCTGTGACCGCAGGTAGTTGTCGCCACACCAATATCTTGAACCCCTCTATGGCGAGCAGTTTCAACAGGTTCCCATCTGGTGACGTTGCCAAGTGGAGCTTGCTTTGATTGTGAATGGTGTGTGGGAGCTTCACACGTCCCGGCGCCCCTGTGCCCACATCATATGTGAGGATTTTTTCCCTGTAGTACACTAGGCAGTGGATCATGCCACCACGGAGGATAGCAGGGGTGTTGTACCCAATTGTGTGCATTCATGGAAAGTCAGGGTGGCTCACATGAGAAGTAATGGGCCCCCAGGTACCAGAGGAGGATGTGGCAGCCTGTACTTTGATGCCCCATTTGCACACACTGATGAAGAGCAGCTTGAAGGAGCAGTCGATTCCGTCTACGGCAGTGAGCAAGATGTACGCCTACCGGTTGTCCCGGCTAGTCAGGTCTCATGTCGGTCTTGAGAGGAAGGTGTGACGGCCCGTCATGGGATCATACACGCACAGGAGCGCTCGGATTCAGATTTCTCGTAAAAACCGAGGACAACGAGGCCGCCACGGGACGTCACCGGATAATACTGGCCAAAGAGGTTGGCGGCGTGACGTAACATGCAAGGCGTCAGGTAGCCGTGGCAGAAGTGCAAGGCTGCAGACGTGGCCGGGTGGACCGGAGTCAGGAGCTGCATGTCATAGGGGCAGTGTGCGAGCATGGTGGAGGCCGCTTGCTGGCTGAAGCGACGTATGAACAGCGGACTAAGGATGTCACGGCGGAGGTGCTTACAGACAGCTGCACAACGGACCACAGTAACAAAGTCGGTGCGTGCCACAATCTCAAGCAGGAGATCAACTGGGAGCGTCGTTGCAATCTTCGTTGCCTCCATCGCGCCAACAGTCGTGCCACAAAAAGGAACGCCGGCACGTAAGTCGTCTCCGGCCGGGTGCGCTCAAACTCCGATCATCCCTGGCAATTAATATTGCACGCCAAGCTGAATTGGACCGGGGAGAGAATCCTCGACCAGATCGGACTGGATCGATGGAGAAATTAGGCAGATCGAGATCGGACAAGGCAGATGCAGACAATTGGCCTACTTGAGCAGGACATCCGCCGGGAGCGTCCAATGCGGCCAGCGCAGGTAAGTTGTTTTATCCTGGCACCATCGGCTCTAGTATGTGTTTGAGTTTGGAAGCCTTTTTTGCTATAAGTAGCTAGCTTTTTCTTTTTCCTTTTTGAGGATCTGCTAATAAGTACTCCCTCCGTTCCTAAATATAAGTCTTTTAGAGGTTCCAAATGAACTACCACATACGAATATATATAGACATATTTTAAAATGTAGATTCACTCATTTTACTTCGTATATAGTCACTTGTTAAAATCTCTAGAAAGACCTATATTTAGGAACGGAGGGAGTAGCTAGCTATGAAGGCCTGCATGTACGTGGATCTGCGGGTGCGATTGCAAACCAAATAGATCGTCTGGATCGACAAACGGAATTAGCTACCATCTGGGCTGAACAACCTTCGGCTTTTCTTCCCTGGGTGGTCCATCATGAAACATGGCCCGTAATTTGATTTTCTACTACCAAACATGGCCCTTAATTATTGGACCGTACTATACGTGTCCTGAGGGAGCGGTCTTGTTTCTTTCTTTCGGTTAACGTGGCCACTGCTCACTGCTTGCTGCTCCATGTCCACTGCGATGAGTTTTCGCAGCAAGGTCTCTGTTGCATTAAAAACTGCAATAAGACTCTGTTTCAGAAACATTAAATTTGCAGTGAGACCTTCGTTGCAAAAAAAAAAAAACTAAATTGCAACAAGACCTTTATGGCAAAAAAAAAAGAAAAATGAAACAAGACCTTTGTTGAAAGAAAAGTAAATTGCAACACGACCTCAGTTGCAAAAAATGAATATCTTGCAAAAAATTCTGCAACGTGCTGAAATTTCCCGCAACACGACCTGTGTTGCAATGATAAAAGGGTGACAGTCGGTTGCTCAATTCGTCGGATCTGACAACTCGCGAGACAGCGGAACTTTTAAAAAGATCTGCCGGCCGACGCGTAGCAGCGCATAATTATTAACTCGAAAAAATGTTATCTTTTTTTAGGGTAAACAAGTTGATCTTCTACACTCACAAAATACCAAATCCAGTTGCTCCCATTTTGCGTTATATTACCAAGCATGTCCGCTACGGAATCTTTACCTACTAGCAAAGCACGAATTGATTCTATCGAGCTCACCTTGATGTAATAACTATTATAAAAAAACTCCTTCACTATTATGGAAATAAACCCGCAATCTCAAAATAAGTGAAAAACGATTGGACGATTAGGCCGATGCTGTGAGAAGCCACCTCTGGCCTGCCACAGCCGCTCGGCCCCGATGGCTCGGGACGAGGGGAACCATGACACACGGGGTCGAGCAGGTCCAGGAGGGTGGGTAGGCCGCCGGCTTTGCAGGTTGAGCTGGCTGTGGTTGGCCTACGCGCATGGCCGAGGCGAGGCAGAGTTTGCAGCAGCGCGTCATGGGAGGCGGTCGCGAGGTGCAAAGGTGTGCGGAAGTCGAACAACAGAGGAGGAGCAAGGGCCTTGGAGCTCGTGAAAGGAGTTGCAGACGTGAGCAGCCGGCGACGAGGACGTTAGCGCGGGAGGTCGAAGCGACGGAGAAGGTCGCGCAGGAGCTAACCAGCGGCCGACCATAGTGGTTGCAGCCACGAGATATGCAGCTCACGTCGCGACGCACGAGGCGCGTGCAAGGAGTGGCAGGGGGTTTCAGCCGGCAAGGTCCGACGGCGCGGCAGATGCGGGCGCCATGGGAAGAGGGAGTTGGAGAGATGGGGATCGAGCGGGGCACTCCCCCGGTGGCGCGAGGTTGAGGACACGAGGGGGAGTGGGGAATCGAGAGAGAGTGGAGGGGATAGGGCTAGGTTAGGGGATTAGGAGTGGGTGCGGCTAGGCCTTGGCAGGCTGAATGGGCTGTGCATTACTGCTCTCTCTCTCTCTCTCTCTCTCTCTCTCTCTCTCTCTCTTGATTTTTTTCATTTTTTCATTTGAGCAACAGCTCTGATTTTTTCGCACGTCAAACTTTTCGCCCGTCAGTCTCGATAAAATTTTCCGTCCGTCCGTCCATCTTGTTAAAAAGTCCGCTGGGCCTTTAAATCGCTGCACTGCTGCCCTTTTCTGATGGGCCAAGGATGGGCCTTTGTCTTGGATGTGAGCCAACAGTTAGTTATATCAACCAACTCAGCCACCGCAATTTGATGTTCAATAATACCACCTTTCTCCTTTTAATGGATTCCTACCAGTATATATAGAGCTACAAAGTTTCCATAATATCAGCAAGCCGCCTTACAAAGAGCAATCAGAATTGTGTGTATAAAGAAAGGATGAATCTCGATAGTTAAACGGAATTGTGGGCTCTGTCTAGGGCTATTAAAAAGGAAGGATGACGACGAGGCTATGAAAAGGAGGATTATGGGGCTTTCTTTGAGGGTATAAAGGAAGGATTGTATTTAAAAAGAAGAATGGATATGTGGACTACAAAAATATTCACATCCATAGATGATGAACATGCACGGACATGAGTCTCACGACAGACTCTGCAGAGGCAAGCAAGCAAGAGTGGACGACGCGCATCGGCCAGCGTCGGGGCTCGGCACACCAGGGGGTACCAATGAAACATTTTCATTATGCTTTGCTAATTAAATGTTTTTTTTATGTATGATTATTGTGTAGTGGTGTAAGAAATTTCCGTATTTTATGTATGTATGTGGTTAAATCTAGGCCTAGATATTTGTTCATTTCGAAATTTATTGTTTTGATGCAAGCATTTGAAGATGTTCAACATGACTTGCAATGCAAATTATAGTTATTGTAATAAGTCTTTTTTTAGTTGGTTGGAGGTGACTTCTCACTTTGTTGTCAGTATCCTCGGGATGTAATACTTATCTTGATTTCAATAGAGTAAGCCATAGGAAAGCATGAACTGATGAAGTTGCATGAAATTATATGATTATGTATTTCTTTCAAAAAAATAGAAAACATCAGTTTCAGCTTCGTATGATGCAGTAGCATCTTCTGAAAAGAAAAACAAAATGTATCTAGCAAAGAAAACAGAACTTGCGGGAACTAAGCTTCATACTACACAGTCAGATTAGTCCAGCAAATATGTACACGAGAATGATTAGTGACCCAGCTGAATTTTTGTGCAACAAGTAGTAATTACTTACTACCAATATCTACCTGAGAATTATAAATATTAAAGAAGGGCTACCTGCAGCTTCATCAGTTCATGTTTTCCTCTAGGAGTACAGCTTATTAGTTTTCCTTTGTGAAGTTCTCTGTGTATTCAATCACATTGTTGCTTTCAGATGTAAAGTCACACTGATGTGTACATCAAATTACTGATATACTTTCATGATTTCATTTCAGTATGAACGGCGAAGTACTTGCTTGAGAAAATGTAGGCATCATTTGCCTTACAGAAGATAAAATCCCTTGCGGCTATCTGGTAAACCTAGCTGTCGCTGTCAAAGCCGCGGATCTCGGGTAGGGGGTCCTGAACTGTGCGTCTAGGCGGATGGTAATAGGAGACAAGTGACACGATGTTTTTACCCAGGTTCGGGCCCTCTCGATGGAGGTAAAACCCTACTCCTGCTTGATTGATCTTGATGATATGAGTATTACAAGAGTTGATCTGCCACGAGATCGGAGAGGCTAAACCCTAGAAGCTAGCCTACGGTATTGTTGTTGGTCCTACGGACTAAACCCTCCGGTTTATATAGACACTGGAGGGGGCTAAGGTTACACAGAGTCGGTTACAAGGGGAGGAGATCTTCATATCCATATCGCCAAGCTTGCCTGCCACGCCAAGGAGAGTCCCATCCGAACATGGGACGAAGTCTTCAATCTTGTATCTTCATAGTCCAACAGTCCGGCCAAAGGATATAGTACGGCTGTTCGGATACCCCCTAATCCAGGACTCCCTCAGTAGCCCCGAACCAAGCTTCAATGACGATGAGTCCGGCGCGCAGATTGTCTTCGACATTGCAAGGCGGGTTCTTCTCCAGATTCCGAATACTTGTGAAATAGTGTCTGGCTTCTCATAAATGTTGCGCTTCTTGGCTTCCACGTCCAATGATGGCCATCTTCCACGTGTTGAGCAAATGTGAAAGGCCGGGGTGATTTTACATTTACCACCCTGGCTATATAAACAAACTGCTTATTTAAGGAGACGGGGATTCTTAGATCAAAATCATACCATCCTCCCCCAGCGAGCATCCATCGGAGCGCACCTGAGAAAATCCATTCCAACATGGCCAGACCGCGCAGCTCCTCGTCTCACTCCTGTAGCCCTAAGCCCGGAGATTGGAAGAAGTGTTCCGTCCCGCACAGCCAACTAGTAGAATTGCAGACCCAGGGATTTCTCCCTCCAGCGTATATGGTCCCGGTTCGAGCTGGGCTCGCCACCTATAATGGCGGGGAGCAAGCGGAGAGCTTTCCCAACCCCTGTAAAGGAGAGTGGGTATGCCTTGTCCCCTATTTGTTAAGGGGACACAGATTTCCAATTCATTCATTTCTCCGAGGGCTCCTGGGGTTCTATGGCCTCCAGTTGCACAACCTCACCCCTGCCTCCATACTGCACATCGCTGGTTACGTAGCCCTTTGTGAGCTGTTTTCTGGGCTGCGAAGCTCATTTCGAGCTGTGGACGAGGCTTTTCTGCCTTGTGCCCCGTACTCAGAGGGGGTCAATATATCAAGTGGGCGGAGCCGAAATATGGCGCATCGTCAGGACCGGATACCTATCCGGCACCCCGAAGAAGACGTCCGAAGACTGGACCTCGGAGTGGTTTTATATGGAGGACGTCCCCCTTCCCGATCCTATTCGGATAGGTCTTCCTGAGTTCGACAACGCCCCGTTGAAGAAACGCCGAAGCTGGCGCCCACAGAGCCCCCAGGAGGAAGATAATGGGGAAGTCCTTTACCTGATGGGCCGGATAAAAATATTGGCCCAATCAGGACTGTCAATAACCGAAGTTATGTCAATATGTATAACGTGGGGGGTGCAGCCACTTCAATATCGAGGCCACCCCATGTGGCATTTCAACGGGGAAGATGATGCTACCCGCTGTGGTCGCAAGGGACCGAACTCAATTGCCGCTTTAGCAAGAGTTCTGTCGGACTTGTACAAGGGAGAGGAGGAGGAGTTCCTCCGTATCAAGCCGCGGGATGGATTCTCCATGTACAATCCTACGAGCTGGGTAAGCTGTCACTTTTTATACCCATCCTTCCCGCATTTTTGCAATAAATGTTTCATCTTGCCATTCCATCGCAGGAGCTGCGTAAGGCTGTAAGGGAGATCAACAGCCCACCTCCACAACCAGAGAATCCTGAACGGTCCCTCGACCCCGGTCTTAAAGAAGATCCGGATATTTTTGTTGGAAATTTGCCCTAGAGGCAATAATAAAAGGATTAGTATTATATTTCCTTGTTCATGATGATTGTCTTTTATTCATGCTATAATTGTGTTATCCGGAAATCGTAATACATGTGTGAATACATAGACACCAACATTTCCCTAGTAAGCCTCTAGTTGACTAGCTCGTTGATCAATAGATAGTCATGGTTTCCTGACTATGGGCATTGGATGTCATTGATAACGAGATCACATCATTAGGAGAATGATGTGATGGACAAGACCCAATCCTAAACATAGCACAAGATCGTATAGTTCGTTTGCTAGAGTTTTTCCAATGTCAAGTATCTTTTCCTTAGACCATGAGATCGTGTAACTCCCGGATGCCATAGGAGTGCTTTGGGTGTACCAAGCATCACAAGTAACTGGGTGACTATAAAGTTATACTACGGGTATCTCCGAAAGTGTCTGTTGGGTTGACACGGATCAAGACTGGGATTTGTCACTCTGTATAACGGAGAGGTATCTCTGGGCCCACTCGGTAATGCATCATCATAATGAGCTCAAAGTGACCAAGTGTCTGGTCACGGGATCATGCATTACGGTACGAGTAAAGTGACTTGCCGGTAACGAGATTGAACGAGGTATTGGGATACCGACGATCGAATCTCGGGCAAGTAACGTACCGATTGACAAAGGGAATTGTATACGGGGTTGCTTGAATCCTCGACATCGTGGTTCATCCGATGAGATCATCGAGGAGCATGTGGGAGCCAACATGGGTATCCATATCCCGTTGTTGGTTATTGACCGGAGAGCCATCTCGGTCATGTCTACATGTCTCCCGAACCCGTAGGGTCTACACACTGAAGGTTCGGTGACGCTAGGGTTGTAGAGATATAATATGCAGTAACCCGAAAGTTGTTCGGGGTCCCGGATGAGATCCCGAACATCACGAGGAGTTCCGGAATGGTCCAGAGGTGAAGAATTATATATAGGAAGTGCAGTTTCGGCCATCGGGAGAGTTTCGGGGGTCACAGGTATTGTACCGGGACCACCGGAAGGGTCCCGGGGGTCCACCGGGTGGGGCCACCCATCCCGGAGGGCCCCATGGGCTAAAGTGGGTAAGGGAACCAGCCCATAGTGGGCTGGTGCGCCCCCCTTGGCCCAACCCCTACGCCTAGGGTTGGAAACCCTAGGGTGGGGGGGCGCCCCACTTGCCTTGGGGGCTACTCCACCCTTGGCCGCCGCCCCCCCTAGGAGATCCCATCTCCTAGGGCCGCCGCCCCCCTAGGGGAGCCTATATAAAGGGGGGAGGGAGGGGCAGCCGCACCCTTGAGTCTTGGTGCCTCCCTCTCCCCTGCTACACCTCTCCCTCTTGTAGTAGAACGGCAAAGCCCTGCTGCGGTGACCCCTGCATCAACCACCACGCCTTCGTGCTACTGGACTTCATCAACCTCTCCTCCCCCCTTGCTGGATCAAGAAGGAGGAGACGTCACGCTGACCGTACGTGTGTTGAACATGGAGGTGCCGTCCGTTCGGCGCTAGGATCTCCGGTGATTTGGATCATGTCGAGTACGACTTCCTCATCCCCGTTCTTTGAACGCTTCCGCGCGTGATCTACAAAGGTATGTAGATGCAATCCGATCACTCGTTGCTAGATGAACTCATAGATGGATCTTGGTGAAACCGTAGGAAATTTTTTGTTTTCTGCAACATTCCCCAAAAGTGGCATCATAGCTAGGTCTATGCGTAGTTCTCTTTGCACGATTAGAACACAATTTGTTGTGGGCGTAGATGTTGTCAACTTCCTTGCCGCTACTAGTCTTATTTTGCTTCAATGGTATTGTGGGATGAAGCAGCCCGGACCAACCTTACATGTACGCTTACGTGAGATCAGTTCCACCGACTGACATGCACTAGTTGCATAAGGTGGCTGGCGGGTGTCTATCTCTCCCACTTTAGTTGGAGCGGATTCGATGAAAAGGGTCCTTATGAAGGGTAAATAGAAGTTGACAAATCACGTTGTGGCTTTCACGTAGGTAAGAAAACGTTCTTGCTAGAACCCTATTGCAGCCACGTAAAAAATTGCAACAACAATTAGAGGACGTCTAACTTGTTTTTGCAGCAAGTGTTTTGTGATGTGATATGGCCAAAGTTGTGATGAATGATGAATGATATATAAGGCTAGCTCGTAGTTTTTTAGTTGTCCCAGTTGAAAGTTCACTGTCAACTCGCAAAACGGGCTCGTAGTTGTCCCAGTTGCAAGCCAACCCTCGACTCGCAACTACACCCTGTGTTTTTTCATCATGGATACATGTCCACCCTTGACTTGCATCCGAGTCCATAATTTTTTTCCTCTCGGTTGCAAGTTGACCCTTGACTCTCAGCTGGGGGTGGTAGGTGCCCCAATTGCAAGCCCACCCTCGACTCGCAAATGGGCTCATAGTTGCCCCAGTTGCAAGTCCATGCTCAACTTGCAACCGATGTGTGTTTTGTTTTCATCCCAGTTGCAAGTCCACACTCGACTCGCACCTGGGATTGTAGTTTATTATTGTCTCAGTTGTCCAACATCAACTCACAAATGGTATCATAGTGGGAGTTTGCCCTTGACTAGCAACTAGGCCCGTAGGGTGTTTCATCTCAGTTCCAGATCCACCCTTGACTCGCAATTGGTTTTTGTAGTTTTGTAGCAGTTCCAGTTGCAGGTCCACCATTGACTTGCAACTGGGCCCATAGTTTTGTTGTTGTTTCAGTTGCAAGTCCAACCTCTCGACTTGCAACTCGTATCATAGTTTTGTGTAGTTTTCCCTGTTGCACCCTCGACTTGTAACTCGTATTCAAGTTTGTGTAGTTGTTTTAGTTGCAAGTCAACCCTCAACTCGCAACTATGTTGGTAGTACGTTTCATCCCACTTGCAAGCCCACCATTGACTCGCAACCCGATATGTGTTTTATTTTTCATCCCAGTTGCAGGTCCACTGTTAACTCCAACTAGGCTCGTAGTTTTTTTCATCCTAGTTGCAAGTCAAGGCTTGAGTTGCAATGAGGCTCTTAGTTTTATAGTTCTTCCAGTTGCCTATCCACCCTTAACTCGCAATTGGGTTCGTAGTTGTCCCAATTGCAAGCCCATCATCTACTTGCAACTGGAGCATGTGTTATTTTGACCATAGTTTGCAAGTCCACTCTTGACTCGTAGCTGGGCTTGTAGTTTGTTTCGTCATAGTTGCATGTCGACTCTTGCTTGTAACTAGTCTTGTAGTTTCATAGTTTTCTTAGTTGCAAGTCCATCCTTGACACGCAATTAGGCACATACTTTGTCTCATCTCAGTTGCAAGTCCACCGTTGACTCGCAACTTAGTATGTGCTTTATTTTTCATCCTAGTTGAAAATGTTCACCCTTGACTAGCAACTAGTCCCATAGTTTGTTTAGTCACAGTTGCAAGTCGATCCTTGACTCGCAACTAGGCTCACAGTTTTGTAGTTGTCCCAGTTGAAAGTTCACTGTCAACTCGCAAACTGGGCTCGTAGTTGTCATAGTTGCAAGTCCCAGTTGTCATAGTTGCAAGTCGTAGTTATCACAGTGTTGAATCTCGCAATTGGTAGGTGCCCCAGTTGCAAGTGCACCGTCAACTCGCAATTCGGCTTGTAGTATTGTAGTTGCCCACTCGCAACTGGGCTTGTAGTAGTATAGTTGCCCCAATTGCATGTCCATCCTCGACTCGCAACTCAGGCTTTGTCGTTGTAATTGTCCAAGTTGCATGTCCAGCATTGACTCACAACTGGGTTATTTGTACTTTTGTAGTCGTCCAACTAGAAAATCTACTATCCAGTCGCAACTCGGGGTCGTAGTTTTTGTAATCACCCTAGTTGCAAGACCACCATCGAATCGCAACTCGGTAACCACCCTAATTGCAAGTCCACCATCGACTCGCAACTCGAGGGATGTTTTTTCTTCTTTGTCTCATGCCACTTGCAAATCGACCCTCGACTCGCAACTAGGAGGGGGGCACTACTAGGAAAAGGCCTACTAATGGCGCACTGGTTTTGCCTACTAATGGCGCATTACCAGTGCGCCATTAGTAGCACGCCACTAGTATATCTTACTAATGCGCCATTAGTATGTAACATCATGCGCCATTAGTGTGCCTCTCAGGGGGCCATACGTAAGCATGGCTTTGTCATACTAATGGCGCATTCTCTGTTGATGCGCCATTAGTATCCTTTGGCATACTAATGGCGCACCTGGTGGTGATGCGCCATTAGTATGAATATTTGCTTTTTTTTTCCTTTTCTGATTTTTGCGCAGGTTACAAAATATATTATTAGACAGAATATAAAATATATTATTAGACAGCAGCACACAGCAACATCTGATTCATCAAATACAATAGAAGATTAGTCTCCGAATACAATTCATCATATTAGTCTCCGAATTCAAAAGACCAAACAAAGATAAAACATTACAAGTCTCAAGACCGTGAGTATCGAGTTTGTCTTCACATTACAAGTCGATATCGATCATCTAAACTACCATCACATAGAAGAGAGCTGTGGTCATCACGATGAGCATCATCGCGATCAAACTGGTCTTCATCCGGTTCCTCCAACGCTCCCTCCTCTCTCCCGCTAGATAGCGGGCGTATCTAGATTCGGCCTCCGCCCTAATGGTGTACCCTTTGTAACTATTACCGCTGAAACGGTGAACCTGTCTCCGACACTCCTCCCAGTCGTCGTAGACTCCGGGAACCTTACCCTTATACACGACATACGACGGCATCTCTATGCACAAGCCAAACAACAGACAATACATAAGCAATATGTAAGTATGCAACAAAAGGGTCGGAAGAGAAAAGCAAGACATTAATAGCACGATTCATGGTCCTACTAATAAATAGCATCGATTACATCTAAGTTGAACGACTGTCCAAACCAAAGAGACATACGAATTCATTAAAGTATAATTACAACATGAGCCAATCAATGTTTCAGAACTACACATCACTACTTTCGACTCGACTCATCAGACAGGAACGTGGATGAAGCCGCCGTCTGTCGTGATGGTCATGAAATCGCGATCGTTGTCACCCTGCATTTGTAGCATTTCATCTATCTCACTGTTGGACGGTTGATATCTGAGGAAGAACTTCCCCGAGGTATGAAGGACATCTTGATGGATGATGTCCGCAAACTCCGACTGGATATGAATGAATTCTTGGCTGAGGTCCGCGTCCTGGACTGCCGACAAGCTCGCGGCCCAATCTTTTAGATTATCTGGTAGCAGAAGTTGATGATGGTCCCTTACGATCGCCCGCGTGTGATGGAGGGCGTAGTAGGCATCCTTCTGACCGCCAGGCGGCTGCTTGACGCAGCAGAACTTCGTATTGTGTGAGAACATGTGCTTGCCGTACTTACGAACTGCCCTGGTGAAGGTGCCTCCAGATTTGGCGTAGGCGGGGAGAACATGTTGGAAATATGCCCTAGAGGCAATAATAAATTAGTTATTATTATATTTCCTTGTTCATGATAATCGTTTATTATCCATGCTAGAATTGTATTGATAGGAAACTCAGATACATGTGTGGATACATAGACAACACCATGTCCCTAGTAAGCCTCTAGTTGACTAGCTCGTTGATCAATAGATGGTTACGGTTTACTGACCATGGACATTGGATGTCATTGATAACGGAATCACATCATTAGGAGAATGATGTGATGGACAAAGACCCAATCCTAAGCCTAGCACAAGATCATGTAGTTCGTATGCTAAAGCTTTTCTAATGTCAAGTATCATTTCCTTAGACCATGAGATTGTGCAACTCCCGGATAGCGTAGAAGTGCTTTGGGTGTGCCAAACGTCACAACGTAACTGGGTGGCTATAAAGGTACACTACAGGTATCTCCGAAAGTGTCTGTTGGGTTGGCACGAATCGAGACTGGGATTTGTCACTCCATGTAAATGGAGAGGTATCTCTGGGCCCACTCGATAGGACATCATCATAATGTGCACAATGTGATCAAGGAGTTGATCACGGGATGATGTGTTACGAAACGAGTAAAGAGACTTGGCAGTAACGAGATTGAACAAGGTATCGGGATACCGACGATCGAATCTCGGGCAAGTATCGTACCACTAGACAAAGGGAATTGTATACGGGATTGATTAAGTCCTTGACATCGTGGTTCATCCGATGAGATCATCGTGGAACATGTGGGAGCCAACATGAGTATCCAGATCCCGCTATTGGTTATTGACCGGAGAGTCATCTCGGTCATGTCTGCATGTCTCCCGAACCCGTAGGGTCTACACACTTAAGGTTCGGTGACGCTAGGGTTATAGAGATATAAGTATGCGGTAACCCGAAAGTTGTTCGGAGTCCCGGATGAGATCCCGGACGTCACGAGGAGTTCCGGAATGGTCCGGAGGTAAAGAATTATATATAGGAAGTGCTATTTCGGCCATCGGGACAAGTTTCGGGGTCACCGGTATTGTACCGGGACCACCGGAAGGGTCCCGGGGGTCCACCGGGTGGGGCCACCTGCCCCGGGGGGGCCACATGGGCTGTAGGGGGTGCGCCTTGGCCTATATGGGCCAAGGGCACCAGCCCCAAGAGGCCCATGCGCCAAGAGATGAGAGAAGGAAGAGTCCTAAAGGGGGAAGGCACCTCCGAGGTGCCTTGGGAAGGAGGGACTCCTCCCTGGCCGCACCCTTCCTTGGTGGAAGGGCCAAGGCTGCGCCCCCCCTCTCCCTTGGCCCTATATATAGTGGGGGGAAGGGAGGGCAGCAACACCCAAGTCCTGGCGCCTCCCTCTCCCTCCCATGACACATCTCCCTCCTCCTGCAGCGCTTGGCGAAGCCCTGTTGGAATCCCGCTACTTCCACCACCACGCTGTCGTGCTAGATCTCCATCAACCTCTCCTTCCCCCTTGATGGATCAAGAAGGAGGAGACGTCGCTGCTCCGTACGTGTGTTGAACGCGGAGGTGCCGTCCGTTCGGCGCTAGGATCATCGATGATTTGGATCACAACGAGTACGACTCCATCAACCCCGTTCTCTTGAACGCTTCCGCGCGCGATCTACAAGGGTATGTAGATCCACTCTTCCCTCGTTGCTAGATGACTCCATAGATAGATCTTGGTGACACGTAGGAAAATTTTGAATTTATGCTACGTTGCCCAACAGTGGCATCATGAGCTAGGTCTATGCGTAGTTTCTATGCACGAGTAGAATACAAAGTAGTTGTGGGCATTGATTTTGTTCAATATGCTTACCGTTACTAGTCCAATCTTGATTCGGTGGCATTGTGGGATGAAGCGGCCCGGACCGACCTTACACGTACTCTTACGTGAGACTGGTTCCACCGACTGACATGCACTAGTTGCATAAGGTGGCTAGCGGGTGTCCGTCTCTCCCACTTTAGTTGGATCGGATTCGATGAAAAGGGTCCTTATGAAGGGTAAATAGCAATTGGCATATCACGTTGTGGTTTTTGCGTAGGTAAGAAACGTTCTTGCTAGAAACCCATAGCAGCCACGTAAAACATGCAAACAACAATTAGAGGACGTCTAACTTGTTTTTGCAGGGTATGCTATGTGATGTGATATGGCCAAAAAGGATGTGATGAATGATATATGTGATGTATGAGATTGATCATGTTCTTGTAATAGGAATCACGACTTGCATGTCGATGAGTATGACAACCGGCAGGAGCCATAGGAGTTGTCTTTATTTATTATATGACCTGCGTGTCATTGAACAACGCCATGTAATTACTTTACTTTATTGCTAACCGTTAGTTGTAGTAGTAGAAGTAATAGTTGGCGAGGCAACTTCATGGAGACACAATGATGGAGATCATGATGATGGAGATCATGGTGTCATGCCGGTGACGATGATGATCATGGAGCCCCGAAGATGAAGATCAAAAGGAGCAATATGATATTGGCCATATCATGTCACTATTTGATTGCATGTGATGTTTATCATGTTTATGCATCTTGTTTACTTAGAATGATGGTAGTAAATAAGATGATCCCTCACTAAAATTTCAAGAAGGTGTTCCCCCTAACTATGCACCGTTGCGAAAGTTCGTCGTTTCGTAGCACCACGTGATGATCGGGTGTGATAGATTCTTACGTTAGAATACAACGGGTGTTGACGAGCCTAGCATGTACAGACATGGCCTCGGAACACATGCGAAACACTTAGGTTAACCTGACAAGCCTAGCATGTACAGACATGGCCTCGGAACACAAGAGACCGAAAGGTCGAGCATGAGTCCTATAGAAGATACGATCAACATGAAGATGTTCACCGATGTTGACTAGTCCGTCTCACGTGATGATCGGACACGGCCTAGTTGACTCGGATCATGTAATCGCTTAGATGACTAGTGGGAGTTCACAAGATGAACTTAATTATCCTTAACATAGTCAAAAGGTCTTCGCAAATTATGTCGTAGCTCGCGCTTCAGTTCTACTATTTAGATATGTTCCTAGAGAAAATTTAGTTGAAAGTTGATAGTAGTAATTATGCGGACTAGGTCCATAAACGAGGTTTGTCCTCATTTGCTTCATAGAAGGCTTATGTCCTTAATGCACCGCTCAGTGTGCTAAACCTCGAACGTCGTATGTGGATGTTGCGAACATCTGACATACACGTTTTGATGACTACATGATAGTTCAGTGCGTAATGCTAAATGGTTTAGAATTGAGGCACCAAAGACGTTTTTGAAACATCGCAGAACATATGAGATGTTCCAAGGACTGAAATTGGGATTTCAGGCTCGTGTCCACGTCAAGAGGTATAAGACCTCCGACGATTTTTCTTAGCCTACAAACTAAGGAGAAAAGCTCAATTGTTGAGCTTGTGCTCAGATTGTCTGAGTACAACAATCATTTGAATCGAGTGGGAGTTGATCTTCCAGATAAGAAAGTGATGTTTCTCCGAAGTCATTACCACCAAGCTGCTAGAGCTTCGTGATGAACTATAATATATCAGGGACATATATGACGATCCTTGAGAAATTCGCGATGTTTGACACCACAAAAGTAGAAATCAAGAAGGAGCATCAATTGTTGATGGTTTGTGAAACCACTAGTTTCAAGAAGGGCAAGGGCAAAAAGGGATGCTTCATGAAACGGCAAATCAGCTGCTGCTCTAGTGAAGAAACCCAAGGTTGAACCCAAACCCAAGACTAAGTGCTTCTGTAATAAGGGGAACAGCCACTGGAGCAGAATTACCCTAGATACTTGGTAGATGAGAAAGCTGTCGATAGAAGTATATTGGATATACATTATATTAATGTGTACTTTACTAGTACTCCTAGTAGCACCAGGGTATTAGATACCGGTTCGGTTACTAAGTGTTAGTAACTCGAAACAAAAGCTACGGAATAAACGGAGACTAGCTAAAGGTGAGATGACGATATGTGTTGGAAGTATTTCCAAGGTTGATCAAATATCGTACGCTCCCTCTACCATCGAGATTGGTGTTTGCGTTGAGCATAGACATGATTGGATTATGTCTATCGCAATACGGTTATTCATTTAAGGAGAATAATAGTTACTCTGTTTATTTGAATAATACCTTCAATGGTCTTACACCTAAAATGAATGGTTTATTGAATCTCGATCGTAGTGATACACATGTTCATGCCAAAAGATAGTAATGATAGTACCACCTACTTGTGGCACTGCCATGTAAGTCATATCGGTATAAAACGCATGAAGAAGCTCCATGTTGATGGATCTTTGGGCTCACTTGTTTTTGAAAAGTTTGAGACATGCGAACCATGTCTATTGGTGTATATGCATGAAGAAACTCCATGCAAATGGACTGTTTTGACTCACTTGATTTTGAATCACTTGGGACATGCAAATCATACCACATGGGCAAGATGACTGAAAGCCTCATTTTCAGTAAAATGGAACTAGAAAGCAACTTGTTGGAAGTAATACATTTTGATGTGTGCAGTTCAATGAGTGCTGAGGCATGTAGTGGATATCGTTATGTTCTTACTTCACAGATGATTTGAGTAGATGTTGAATATATTTACTTGACGAATCACGAGTCTGAATTATTGAAAGGTTCAAGTAATTTCAGGGTGAAGTTGAAAGATCGTCGTGACAAGAGGATAAAATATCTATGATATGATCATAGAGATGAATATCTGAATTACGAGTTTGGCATAGAATTAAGACATTGTGAAAATTGTTTCACAACTAATACAGCCTGGAACACCATAGTGTGATGGTGTGTCCGAACATCATAACTGCACCCTATTGGATATGATGCATACCATGATGTCTCTTATTGAATTACCACGATAGTTTATGGGTTAGGCATTAGAGACAACCACATTCACTTTAAAAAGGGCACCATGTAATTCCGATGAGATGACACCGTGTGAACTATGGTTTAGAGAAACCTAAGCTGTCATTTCTAAAAAGTTTGGGGCTGCGACGCTTATGTGAAAAAGTTTCAGGCTGATAAGATCGAACCTAAAGCGGATAAATGCATCTTCATAGGACACCCAAAACAGTTGGGTGTACCTCCTGTCTCAGATCCGAAAGCAATAAGGGATTGTTTCTAGAATCGGGTCCTTTCTCGAGGAAAAGTTTCTCTCGAAAGAATTGAGTGGGAGGGTGGTGGAGACTTGATGAGGATATTGAACCGTCTCTTCAACTAGTGTGTGGCAGGGCACAGGAAATTGTTCCTGTGGCACCTACACCAATTGAAGTGGAAGCTTATGATAGTGATCATGAAACTTCAGATCAAGTCACTACCAAACCTCGTGGGATGACAAGGATGCGTACTACTTCAGAGTGGTACGTAATCCTGTCCTGGAGGTCATGTTGCTATACAACAATGAACCTACGAGCTATGGAGAAGCGATGGTGGGCCCGGATTCCGATAAATGGCTCGAGGCCATAAAATCTGATATAGGATCCATGTATGAATACAAAGCGTAGACTTTGGAAGAACTACTTGATAGTCGTAAGGCTGTTAGGTACATATGGATTTTAAAAGGAAGACGGACAATGATGGTAAGTATCACCATTAAGAAAGCTCGACTTGTCGTTAAGATATTTTCCGACAAGTTCAAGGAGTTGACTACGATGAGACTTTCTCACTCGTAGCGATGCTAAGAGTCTGTTGGAATTATATTAGCGATTACTGCATTATTTATGAAATCTTGCAGATAGGATGTCAAAACATTGTTTCCTCGACGATTTTCTTGAGGAAAGTTTGTATGTGATACAACCGGAAAGTTTTGTCAATCCTAAAAGATGCTAATAAGTATGCAAAGCTCCAGCAATCCTTCTAAGGACTGGAGTAAGCATCTCGGAGTTGGAATGTATGCTTTGATGAGATGATCAAAGATTTTGGGTGTATACAAAGTTTATGAGAAACTTGTATTTCCAAAGAAGTGAGTGGGAGCACTATAGAATTTCTGATGAGTATATGTTGTTGACACATTGTGGATCAGAAATGACGTAGAATTTCTGGAAAGCATATAGGGTTATTTGGAAAGTGTTTTTCAATGGAAAGCCTGGATTAAGCTACTTGAACATTGAGCATCAAGATCTATAAGGATAGATCAAAACACTTAATGGTACTTTCAAATGAGCACATACCTTGACATGATCTTGAAGGTGTTCAAGATGGATCAGTCAAAGAAGGAGTTCTTGCCTGAGTTGTAAGGTATGAAGTTAAGACTTAAAGCTCGACCACGGCAGAATAGAGAGAAAGGACGAAGGTCGTCCCCTATGCTTAAGACGTAGGCTCTACAGTATGCTATGCTGTGTACCACACCTGAAGTGTGCCTTGCCATGAGTCAGTCAAGGGGTACAAGAGTGATCCAAGAATGGATCACAGGACAGCGGTCAAAGTTATCCTTAGTAACTAGCGGACTAAGGAATTTTCTCGATTATGGAGGTGGTAAAAGAGTTCGTTGTAAAGGGTTACGTCGATGCAAGCTTAACACCTATCCGGATAGCTCTGATTAGAGATACCGGATACGTATAATGGAGCAACAATTTAGAATAGCTCCAAGTAGAACAGTTATTTGAAATGGCTCCAAATATAGCGTAGTAGCTGCATCTGCAGGATGGCATAGAGATTTGCGAAGTACACACGGATCTGAAAGATTCAGACCCGTTGACTATAACATCTCTCACAAGCATAACATGTTCAAACCCAGAACTCATCGAGTGTTAATCACATGGTAATCTGAACTAGATTATTGACTCTAGTAAACTCTTTGGGTGTTAGTCACATGGGGATGTGACCTTGAGTGTTAATCACATATCGATGTGAACTAGATTATTGACTCTAGTGCAAGTGGGAGACTGTTGGAAATATGCCCTAGAGGCAATAATAAATTAGTTATTATTATATTTCCTTGTTCATGATAATCGTTTATTATCCATGCTAGAATTGTATTGATAGGAAACTCAGATACATGTGTGGATAGATAGACAACACCATGTCCCTAGTAAGCCTCTAGTTGACTAGCTCGTTGATCAATAGATGGTTACGGTTTCCTGACCATGGACATTGGATGTCATTGATAACGGGATCACATCATTAGGAGAATGATGTGATGGACAAAGACCCAATCCTAAGCCTAGCACAAGATCATGTAGTTCGTATGCTAAAGCTTTTCTAATGTCAAGTATCATTTCCTTAGACCATGAGATTATGCAACTCCCGGATACCGTAGGAGTGCTTTGGGTGTGCCAAACGTCACAACGTAACTGGGTGGCTATAAAGGTACACTACAGGTATCTCCGAAAGTGTCTGTTTGGTTGGCACGGATCGAGACTGGGATTTGTCACTCCGTGTAAACGGAGAGGTATCTCTGGGCCCACTCGGTAGGACATCATCATAATGTGCACAATGTGATCATGGAGTTGATCACGGGATGATGTGTTACGAAATGGGTAAAGAGACTTGCCAGTAACGAGATTGAACAAGGTATCGGGATACCGACGATCGAATCTCGGGCAAGTATCGTACCGCTAGACAAAGGGAATTGTATACGGGATTGATTAAGTCCTTGACATCGTGGTTCATCCGATGAGATCATCGTGGAACATGTGGGAGCCAACATGGGTATCCAGATCCCGCTGTTGGTTATTGACCGGAGAGTCATCTCGGTCATGTCTTCATGTCTCCCGAACCCGTAGGGTCTACACACTTAAGGTTCGGTGACGCTAGGGTTATAGAGATATTAGTATGCGGTAACCCGAAAGTTTTTCGGAGTCCCGGTTGAGATCCTGGACGTCACGAGGAGTTCCGGAATGGTCCGGAGGTAAAGAATTATATATAGGAAGTGCTATTTCGGCCATCGGGACAAGTTTCGGGGTCACCGGTATTGTACCGGGACCACCGGAAGGGTCCCGGGGGTCCACCGGGTGGGGCCACCTGCCCCGGGGGGGCCACATGGGCTGTAGGGGGTGCGCCTTGGCCTATATGGGCCAAGGGCACCAGCCCCAAGAGGCCCATGCGCCAAGAGATGAGAGAAGGAAGAGTCCTAAAGGGGGAAGGCACCTCCGAGGTGCCTTGGGGAGGAGGGACTCCTCCCTGGCCGCACCCTTCCTTGGAGGAAGGGCCAAGGCTGCGCCCCTCCCCCCTCTCCCTTGGCCCTATATATAGTGGGGGGAAGGGAGGGCAGCAACACCCAAGTCCTGGCGCCTCCCTCTCCCTCCCATGACACATCTCCCTCCTCCTGCAGCGCTTGGCGAAGCCCTGTTGGAATCCCGCTACTTCCACCACCACGCCGTCGTGCTGGATCTCCATCAACCTCTCCTTCCCCCTTGCTGGATCAAGAAGGAGGAGACATCGCTGCTCCGTACGTGTGTTGAACGTGGAGGTGCCGTCCGTTCGGCGCTAGGATCATCGGTGATTTGGATCACAACGAGTACGACTCCATCAACCCCGTTCTCTTGAACGCTTCCGCGCGCGATCTACAAGGGTATGTAGATCCACCCCTCCCTCGTTGCTAGATGACTCCATAGATAGATCTTGGTGACACGTAGGAAAATTTTGAATTTGTGCTACGTTCCCCAACAGAACATCATCAAGAACTTTCTTGACATTTGTGTAGTCTATCTTGGAGATACGGTTCGGGTCTAAATACGTGGCCATGGAATATTTCGGGCTTAAGAGGATGAGTGTGCAATGTGTGTCACTGCACAGAACACGGAATGTTAGAAAAAAAAGAACGATCGAAATCTAAGAAATCATATGTTACGGGGCGGTTAAGGGATGACTTACTCGGGAAAGTAAGCCACAAGGAAGTTATCCTTATGTGGGTTCGCCAGAATGACGCCTTCGAGGTGTGAACTCGCAACTTGGCGGTCCCCAGCGCTGGTCAAGTGCTTGGCACGCATGTAGAAGGGGTCGACTATCACGATGTCCGGGGTCTTGTCTCTAATGATCCACATCTCCATACTCAGCGAAAACAGCCGAATGAAGGTGTAGTGCAGCGGATGAAAGTTAAACATAGCAAAGATGTCATCAAACCGCAGGACGATCGTACCCCCGATGTCGCCATCCACAAAGCCCTTGCCCTCTGGCACCTTGGCCATGAAAACCGGGTATGCCACATCCTTCTCTCTGAGACGCCGCTTCTCCAAAGAAAGAACACTGTCGTGCAGACTCCGCATAGCATCGGTTGCAGCATTCAGCATATTTGGCGGTAGCATCGCCCTACCCGCCACATGCACCCTCCTCGAGATATCCTTAGGTGAAGGTGGCCCGTCCTGAGCACGGATCGAAATCGGTGCCGGCTGGCTCGCACCGGCGCCCTTGTTAGTCTTTCGTTTCCGTCCCTTCTTCTTGATCTCCTGTAATGGGACCGAATTCTGCTCACAGACTGCCTTCTTGAGCGTGTTGGGGCTGATAATATTTCGCACCTCAGCTATCTGAGGCTCGGTGAAGGCGGGAGCTGGAGGCGTGTCCTGAGAATTGAACGCCAGACGACGCCTGTTGCAATTGGATTTCTCCGCCATACCAGCTAGATCGCGGTCGTCTTGGTTGGGTTCTTGAGAAAGAGGCCCGCAGAACTCGTCAGCATACCCATGTTCGGCAAAGTACTTATCAACTTTGGTAAGTGTACCGTCGTCGTTGTCGTCGCCGTCCGGATCCTGTGCCATAGGGCTGTCCGGATCCTGTGCCATAGGGATGTCCGGCAGGTCCGGTAGCATTGCGGCGTTCTTGCCATGGCTTGGCGCCGGCACGATTGGTGGTCTTGTCTATGGGGTGGTGTCCCCCGCCCCCAAACGAATCTGGCTCTTCGGCCAAAGCAGGGGCCAGTTTACGCAGGTGCTGAGGGTCATCTCATCTTCTTCGTCGGCCCCAGCGGGTCGAATCGGAGGTAACAGCTTGTCGCAGCCTGGCAGCACCCGAACCACTTCAACCCTATACATTGTGGGTGGCATCGGATTACCGTGGAACATGGGGTTGCCCGGTTGAACGATTCTGCCCTTGGCGACATCGACCAACTCGGCGCCCATGAAATGCAGAAGAGTGCAAGGAACATCGACGGTGCCCTGCGAAAACATGTACAGGGCGTCAGGGATGCCCAGTCAAAGGCAAGGAGATGAAGTCATCGGCCGAGAGGCTTGGTTACCATGATGCCGTCGAGCTCGGCTAATGTCGAGGCACCGCCAACGGCGGGCGTGCAACTGACGGAGGCGGCGCTTGCTGGCGAGGTGCCGGCCGGCGTACACCCGGGTGCATTAAGCTCCAATGCCCATGCCGGCGCCGGAGACACGAATACCGCCTCCGCCGGAGACACCAATGGCGCCGCCGCCGGAGACACCAATGGCGCCACCAGAGACACCAATGGCGCCGCCTGCGCGCTGTGCGAGTTGCTGGCCGTGAAGCTGGGAATCGGGGGAGGCCCCTGTTGGCCGCCCGCAATCCACGTCGTCAGCCCATGAATCAACGTAGGCACCATGGCGTTGAGCGTAGTTCCAAGTTGTTGTTGCACTTTCTCTTGGACAAGCTCCGGAATCCGTGCCACTTGTGCCTTGAGTTCTTCAACCTCGCGCGTCTGGCTTTCCGAGCTGGTCTTTTTCTCCTTCCGCACACCAACGGTATAGTATGACCCCCATTTTGTGGACAAGCCTTTGCCGGCCACATGACCAGTTGATGTCGGCTTAGTGAGCTTATCCTTGTTTTTCATTACGTTCAACGCCCTATTTAAAGGGGTGTCGAAAGGGGAGCTCTTAGACGACCCCGCGCTACTGCTTTCAGTGTCCTGCGAAAGGAACGTGAACCATTTAGAAATATTGGGGATTAATTAGAGTGCAACCATATGGAGCTAATTACGCGGGGGTGTATTCCTTACCAGAAGAAGCTCAAGCGCCCTGGTCTTCGGATACGTGGTAAGCTCCTTTGTTATCGGGTCCTCCTTGTACCGGGCCCTGACATAGTTCCTGGTCTGCTTGTCACTGCTGTATTTCTTGAAGCGGGGCGGTAGGCCTTGCTCGGCACGCTCCGCGTCCTCCTTGTCCCATATAGGCTCCGCCACTCTGTAACCGTCGGGACCGAGTTTGTGTTCCCCTAAGTTCAACTCCCGCATTTCTTTCCCCCACTGACTTGATTCGGAGGTTGCACTGCTCTCTCACTTGATCTTGAACTCCTTGTACTCATCTTCGCTCATCAAAGGATATTTCGCCTTGATCTTCTCATAACTATCACCTTTATCAACCATTCTCTTCACCGCGCTTTTCCAAGTAGACAGGGTCGTGCTCATCTTCGTGAGGGCGGCACTGTTCACTTTATTCCCTGAGAGGCTTGTGTTTTCAAATTCGGCGGGGAACTTGTATCGTTCGTGCAGCTTCGTGAAGAGGAGGTTGCGCAAATTCCCTCGGTCCTTATGCCTAAGGTTCTCGGTGTTGATCGAGACGGTGCTCCGGAGAATGCACCCGAGCTGAAACGAGTACCCCTTGACTATATGTTTGGGCTCCGTTGGATTCCCGTCGGAGTCCACTTGAGTGAATTCCTCCTTGAGGGTGCGGAGCGCATTCGGGCGCCGGTCCTTCCTTTGCTTCTTCGGTTGGCTGCCATCTGTGTGTGCGCCGCCATCATCAGTGGTGGCATCCTCGGCGGCACCATCAGTGGTGTCATCCCCGACGCCACTAGGGGTTGTGTAATCAGGATCGGTGTCTTCCACGGTGTCCTCATAGCGATGAGGTTGTTCCTCCATCTCCTGGGACAGCTCCCAGAATTTCTTGCCACCCAAACCATCGGCCTCATCATTGTGGGCCATGTTTCGCTCTAAATAGGAAAAAAGTTTGGTCAAAAAGTTGGTTATTGTCAAGGAACAAGATCATGGTCTCATCAATTAGCGTTTGTCGACACCGAGGCACCATAAAAGCCTAAGCTTTCATCATTTAGGGTTTGTCGACGCCGAGGCACCCTAAAAGCCTAAGCGTACATCATTTAGGTTCTCATCAACACCGAGGCATCCGGGGCAGCCAAGTTAAGTTTTCATCATTTAGGGTTTATCAATGCCGAGGCACCCTAGGTTGGGCCTAATCACTTGGCACTAATCACTTGGCTCTATTGCCACCTATGGTTTAATGCAGCAAGAATGGCGGGGCAGTTGATCCTACTTAACTAAGTACTAAGATACCCCGGCCCATGCATTAGTCGCAAGTACCCCATATGTCCTATTTTTAGCAAAGTCATGCTAAAATTCACGGAAAATTTCAGCATGACCTTTGCTGAAAATAGGACATATGGAGTACCCGAATTTGCCAGAACGGAAGTTAATCGACATTCCGGCAAACTCAAGGGCCTCTCGGGGTACCTGCAAATTCATCACGACACAATGGTCGGAGACAAAACCCAGCCACAGACCATATGGTCCTCTGCTTTCATATGGACAAAAATCAGCTCAACTTATGTGACCTTCCATTCCAGATATAATATGTCTCCCAACAAAAAATCATCAATAGTTTAGCAAGTCTGTACAAACACAGAAAGAATGACAAATGTATTTTACAGATCATGGTATTGTTTTTACTATATGCACCATGGCAAATTTCTTTTCTTTTTGCAACATGGCAAATTTCTTTTGAACCGGGCCATGCCAAATATAGTCTATGCATCATGAAAATTATAGTGTATGGATCATGTCATTTTTTATTCTACATTTTTATTCTATGGATCATGCCAGGAAATTATAGTCTATGCATTTTTTTAATCTTTGGATCATGATCTAACAAAATTGCCATCTCCCATGGCAAATATGGCCTATGCATCATGGAATTTATATTGTCTGGATCATGACATATTTTTGACTATAGGATTATTTTTTGTGTGCATACATGCAGAGTATCAGCTCAGAGGTCTCTGTTTAACAGTGATAAGTCAACGACAAGGAACATCAAGCTTATAATAAAATCTCTTAGAACCTTATGAGAGTATGTACATATACAGATTTTGTTTACTAGCTTGGCACATGTCAAGTCTCACTTGCAGGTGCACATTTTTTTCTTTCAAAGCACACCTCTTTGTTTCAGCTATCTATATATCTTGTTCTATGTTGCATTTTTAATTCCTGATGTTAACAAGAGTGTTTGTCAAAAGGAAAAACAAAGTTCATGGCAGTGTAGCTAGCTTCTCATGTATCCCTCTTATCATCTAGCTAGCTAACTCTTGAATCCATGGAGGTCCAAGCTTTTCTTTATAATTATTAGTATATCATCGTATGAACAGATAAATCCTGAAAAAAATTATGAGCAGAGAGAAAGAAAAAAGGAAAGAACAGTAGCAGTAGTACTACTACTAGCTTGCTAGCTAGCTGGTATTGATCTAGCTTCTGCATGCATTTATCTGAATTTTGTGTGGAGTGGACTAGAATACAAGAATACAAGAATGCATACATGATCAGGAGTACATCAAAATCTATTGATTAGTTCTTGTGCTCATCCAGTAGCAACATCTTTCATACATGATCAGTAGTCATGTACCAAATTTTTATTTAAACTGAATTTGCAAATCACCAAGAACTCTACTAGTTTCAGACTAGATTTACAGTAAATACACTAGAGTATTTGACCAGTAGTCATGTGAACTCTTTGAATTTGTAAACACTTCCAGACTTGAGCATTGAGAGTTCACAATTGCAAAAAATGTCCCTTGTTCCTGAACTTGTATTGTACTCCATTCATTCAAGCAGAAAGAAACAAACGAGGTTTGAAGAAGGATGAATCCATGATGCTTCCAGACTTGAGCATTGAGAGTTTGAGACTAGAACTCACCTCGATGGACGCGGTCGCAGACGAGGTCGTAGATGGCGGCGGAGCAGAGACAAGGTCACAGACACGGTCGTGGTGCTCCAGTGGACGCGGTTGCATCAATCGTTTGAATTGGCATTCAATCAAACACCTCACAAGCAAGAACAGAAGGTGGAGACAGAGAAGAGAGGGGATCGAGCAGAGAGGGAGAGGGCAAGGAGGGAGGAGCAGAGAGGGAGAGGTGGGAAATGGAGGCGGGGGTGAGTTGGATGGGGTACCTGCGGGCGTAGAAGACGGGAGCGTCATAGGGGACGAAGACGTCGACGCTGTGGATGTTGCCGCCGCGGGAGGCGATGCAGTTAGATATCCTGGACGGTGAACTGCGTGCGAAGGCCAGTGGAGTCGAGTCAGTCTAGGGGGAGGGAGCTTACGGGCGGAGGAGGACGGGCGGAGGAGGAGGGGGCTTACGGGCGACGGTGACACGGTTGCGGGTCGGCGGCGGTCGTCGTACTGCACCCCGTGCGGTCGGCGGCGGCGGGATGGTTGGGGCCGCGGCGGCTTGCTGTTCGGTGGGCGGCAGAGGAGCTGAAGTGGAGGGGGCGGGGGCGCGGGGGCGGCGGCGGACGTAGGGGCGGCGGCGTCGTGGGTCGTCGGGGCAGCGGCGTGCAGGGGCTGAGAGATGTGAGATGGGATCGGCCGGGGATTGGGGCCGAGATTTTAGTCGAGGGAGGTATAGCAATGGCGCACCACCTAGCGGTGCGCCATAAGTAAGTTTTTTTCTGATAGCAATGGCGCACCCTCCTCTGGTGCACCATTAGTAACTTTTTTTTCTGACAGCAATGGCGCACCCTCCTCTGGTGCGCCATTAGTAATATTTTTCATTATTTCTTGTTGCATCTAATAATTTGTTTTTTTATCAATTAGTTTCATGAGGACTAGAACAGAAGATATCATCAAATATCATCAATTTTTTTTTTGAAAATATCATCAAATTTGTTTTTTTATTTTTAATTGAAAATATCATCAAATTTGTTATTTGAAGATATCATCAAATTGCTTATTTCAAAATATCATCAAATTTGTTATTTAAAAATATCTTCAAAAAGTGGGGGAGGGTGCGGGTGTCGGCGGCGGCGGTGGAGC
>NW_021279005.1:45326-112192 GCF_002162155.2 Triticum dicoccoides
CAGCGGCGGTGGAGCGGGGGGGTTGCGGGGGGTGCTCGGCGGCGAGGGGGATCTGGCGAGGGGGATAGCTATCGAGAGGGAGGGGGATCGAGATCGAGTGTCCTCATGAATATTCAATATTTTTTCATATTGAATACAATCGATCTTCTGTAGGCCTGAGAAATATTTTTTCATATTGAACACAAAAATATTCATGATATCAAAAAGTGCCCGAGAAATGAAGGCTACAATTTAAATACAATCTATCTTAGCTAGCTATCTGTTCACAATCTTCTTGCCCTTCTTTTTCGCAAATGGAGTTCTTATGTGGAACGGACGTCCTTTAGGTAGGGTGGTCCTGCTTCTTCTTGTGGTCTATGCTGCTACTTCATCGTCGTCGTCATGTTCGATCTTCGGGTCGCCGTACTTGTCGAAGTCTTGCTCATTCGCTACTCCATCCATTCCGATGATCTTCCTTTTGCCTCTCCTCACGACAACACGACTGGGCTTGACGGATCGGTAATGAAGAAGCATTGGTCCACTTGTGAAGCCAGTACCCATGGCTCATTTTTCGCGGTGACGTTTGCGCCCGCGGTCTTGGATTTGGCTTCGGGTATAACCATGGTGGTGAAATACCGGATCATTTCCGTCATCTTCCCGCTTCTTCTCCTCCCTATCCGCGTGCCAACGCAGGAGCTTTGCTACCTTAGGGTCCGCGAAATACCGCTGTAGACGAGGAGTGATCTGAAAGTACCACACCGATTTTCGAGGAGCTTTCTTCCTCTTCTTGTATCGAGTGACGCCGCACACCAGACATATGGTAGACTCCGCGTGCTCGTCCCGATAAATGATACAATTGTTCATGCACACATGGTATTTCACGTGCGGTAAATCCAGAGGACACACGATTTTCTTTGCCTCCTCGAAACTGGTCGGGCACTTGTTCCCCTTGGGAAGACGTTCGTGCCAGAATGACAAGTTCTCGTCGAAGCATGCGTCGGTCATTTTGTGTTTTACCTTCATCTCCAGAGCCATGAGGGTTACTTTCAGGCGGGTATCCTCGGACCTGCATCCTTCATACAATGGAGTAACCGCGTCTATCTCTAGTTGATCCATCTTGGCTTTCTCTCGGGCGGCAGCTCTTGCGTTATCCGTCTGCTTGAGAAGCAGCTCTTGAATATAAGGGTCCTGCACCCAGCCTCCATCGTCGTCTGCTCCGGCTTCTTCATCTTCATGATCATGCCCTTCGTCTTGATCTTCCTCATCATCATGTACGACATCTTCTACATGATGACTGTGTACAGCATCACCGTCGTGATCATGTCCTGGAGATTCTTCGTCTTCTCGCCCACCCTCGCCGCGGTGGTACTTGTCTTGTTGCCCTTCCTCATTTCTTGCCCGGCCCCGGCCATGGACGACTTCATAGTCATCTTAATCACCTTGTCACCGATAGCCATCCATGAAACCACGCAAGAGCAGGTGGTCCCGCACCTGCCCAGAATCCGGGTCCGCAATAAGGCTCTTCAGCTTGCATCTTCGACACGGACATCTTATCTCCGTCTCGTTCTTTTGAAGCATCTCGGCCTTTGCGGATCTCAAAAACCTATTCACGATGCCTTCAGTCATCGTGCGGACCATGGTCGCCTGCGGGGTAGAGCAAAAAGATATTTTAGAACCAAGAAAAAATTTGGCATGACCTTCCCTAAAAATAGGACCAAAAAGAATGCATAGTGCCAAAATTCTCGCCCAAACGGAAACGAATCAAAACATTCCGGCAAAATATTGGCAACTATCGCATTTCAAATACCGGTACCTTCAAACACAAACATATATGCAACACCACAAACACATGCAACACCACAAACATACATAGATCTAGCTAGGCCACAAAAAGTGCATGTGCACGTTGTTGGAGCGAGCTAGGGAGAAAAAAAAGTAGATCTACATCATGAAGATAGCTTTCCCCTTACTTACCTATCAAAAAAAGGTAATTTCACCACTTAATTTTGATGAATCTATGGTGCAAATGAGGTGAGGAGGAGGAGGCAGCCGAACGCTTGGAGAAGGAGGTGGAGGGAATGAAGTGGGGAAAGTGAGTGGGTAGGTGTGGGGCTGTCCAAAATATCTTGTTGGGGTCCCAGGTTACTAATGGCGCACCACAAGGAAATGCGCCATTAGTAACCCTGGTTACTAATGGCGCACCTGCAGGTGGTGCACCATTAGAAGTTTTGCAAAAAAGTAAAAAATATAAATATATATACTAATGGCGCACCATGTAACAGTGCGCCATTACTAGTTTAAACTAGTACTGGCACACTGTGAAACGGTGCGCCATTAGTAGTTTTGCAAAAAAAAGAATAAGAAAAAATTACAGTAATGGCGCACTCTCTGCCTGGTGCGCCATTACTAGTTAGAACTAGTAATGGCGCATTGTCGACCTGATGCGCCATTAGTATGTACGGAAAAATGGAAAAAAAATTAATACTAGTGGCGCACCCTGTTTCTGGTGTGCCATTAGTGTCTTCCACACTTTCTGGTGCGCCATTAGTGTCTTCCACACTAATGACGCATCACTAACAGGTGCGCCATTAGTATATAGTAGTGGCGCACTACTTCCCTGGTGCGCCATTAGTATCAATCCTATCTATAGCCCTTTTCCTAGTAGTGGGGCGGTTTCCGTGTACTTTTGCAGTCGCCCCAGTTGCAAGTCTACCATCGACTCGCAACTCGGGACCTGTAGATTGCATTCGGCCCAGTTGCAAGTCCACCATTAACTCGCAACTCGGGTTGTAGTTCTTTTTGTGTTTCTTGCTAGTTGCAAGCAACCCCTTGACTTGTAGCTGTGGTTCTTTTGTCTAGTTTTGTATTCGCCATAGTTGCAAGTCCATCATTGATTCACAACTCGCCCCATAGTTTTTATGCAACTAACATGTTGCTTCAGGCTTAATTCCTTTCAGGGCTGGGACTGAATCATGCCTTTGTTGCAGTTAAGCTATACGTTCATCTTTCCCAAAGGAACCAATGATTCCCTTACTATTTTTCTTACCAAACGTTTTGATTATCTTTGAGAAGAAACAATCGGTGTTTAAACCCACTTTAGTTGCTGTTTGGTGGATGTCTTAATGTATTCTGATTATATTTTGTTTCATCTTCTATATTATATAAACAGGAGAAACAATAGCTACCAACACGATGCTCTATGATTCTTGGAACAGATACAAATAAATAAATATATTCTATTGAAAAAGGTGCGTTATGCAAAATTCAGATCTATACGATGTTTCGTTTAGAACAAACCTTTAACGTGTTTTTTGGGTCATATATTGTTTTCAAACAAAAATTCTAGAAACACGCAGATATTAAGGGAACTGAAAACTACAGTTTCAAACACTTATTTTGTTTTGTATAAGTAGAAATAATAATAAATATAAAATGATGTTCCACACAGTTTGAAATCGCTTTGATCTAGGGTCACATTTGCACATGAGCAAGCATAACAGTGGAGGTTATTAGCAAGGAACGATACTGGCTAATTGATCCTTCTACATTAATTGTTGAGGCTTCCGTAAAACTTAATCACGGTCACTCTCTATATAAAAACAATACAACAATATATCTAAATAGATGGTACATAATGGACAAAGGATTGACTTTATCATGTTGACACTAAAAAAAGAGATAGTAGTTCACATCTTATTTCTAGCCCCATATTAAGCTGATGGCTTTTTCTGCGATGGTATCTGATGATTTTCTTCTCTGCATTTTTTAAAATGGTGCATATGGTAGCAAATAAGACGCCTTACGAAGGAGCAATTGGGGCCGGTAAAAATATGATTATGATCTATGAGCAAAGCACAAGTTTAGGGATATCTTGCGAGTTGTATCAATGTTTTACGTTGCGTTTGAAATCAAAGGGAAGTTCGACCGTGACATATTGTTTATAAAGCTACTTTACGGTGTCACACATGGAGAAGACAAGGATTGGTATATTTCATCCAAACATTTATGATGTCACGGATAGTTATTTACCTTTTTATAACTCTTATGTGAATTTACACATCCAAGGAAGTTTCAAGGAAGTACGCGAACAAAAATGACTGCATATTAAAACATGCACAATTATGCACTTGAAACATAAATACAACAAAAATCTAAAGTTATAATAAAACTAAAAAATCCATGAAAATTATGTTGATTTAATTTTAAATATAAAATATAGCATTGTAGAATAATCACTATGGAAAAAGGAAGAATTTTGAAGCATGCAACATTCAAATAACAACAATGAATCAAAATCATAGCAAATCATCAATCTATAGACTAGCCCGTGCAAATGCACGGGTTCACGACTAGTAATGGTAATTTGGTGAACTATGTTGGAGATGCCCTTTGATAGGCTCCGTGGCTGGCTTTCATGCAACCTACTGATGGATCCATCAAGGCCGTTGGTTCATATTTTCTCAAGATAATTTTGCTACCTAAGGTTAATGAGGCTGTAAGGATTCAATAGTATAGACCTATATGCCTCCTTAATGTTAGTTTCAAAATCTTCACAAAAGTTGCGATGACTAGGCTTAACTCGGTGGCGGTCTCTCTCTCTCTCTCTCTCTCTCTCTCTCTCTCTCTCTCTCTCTCTTAACTTTGGGTTATAGATGTAACCAACCCGCTATTAAGGACAGCGTAAAAAGAAATAATAGAAAAGAGCTCCTGTATAAAGATCTTCATTGGTCTCTCTCTCGTCGCTCGTGCTACCAGCCATCGCTCGTGCCACCCCCCACCGCAGTGGCAGTCCGCACCCGCCGCCCACCGGCCCCGATATCCTGACTCCTGTCGGGGCCTCCCACCGCCACCTCTCTGTGGGGGCGGCCGCCCGCGCCCACCACTCACGCCACCACTCACCGCAGTGGCCGTCTGCATCGGCTGCCCTCCGGCCCCAGCATCCCGCCATTGGTCGCGGCCTCCCACCGTCACCTCCCTACCAGGGTGGTTGTCTGCGCCCGCCTCCTGCCACCCGGCCTCGACCCGTCGCCTCAAGTCTACTGCACCACCTACCTCCCGCCCCGCCCTGCGCCACACTAATATCCTGTAAGTGCACAAGGCTGTGTAGCACGTTCGTTGTGATAAGTAGAGTGTCGAACCCATAGGGAGCTTATAGGAAGGCACGACAAACCCCGCAACTATGTTGTCACTTTCACGCAGCCACGTACGCACCCAAACCGAAGTTTAGAAATAGTCTACTCTATCATTGCTCGGAAAGCAAGAATAAAAGGGTAATCAACTAAACTACTACAAGAACGTAAAAACGGGAATTAAAATATGCAAAGTTAGCAAGGACGGTGCGTGGCCATGAGGTCACGGGTTCAAGTCCTGAAAACAACCTCTTACATAAAATGTAGGGAAAGGCTGCGTACTATAGACTCAAAGTGGTCGGACTCTTCCCCGGACCCTGCGCAAGCGGGAGCTACATGCACCGGGCTGCCCCCTAGTAAGGATGGTGCGTGAGTCATTAAATAAGCGTTCTCGAGGGTTCTGGAATCACTACCACATAGATGAACTATCGTATCATCTATTCACGGGTAAAATGCTTAATTGGGCGGAGCCGGGTACAGTACACATTCTACTAATGGATGCTTCTGCAAAAGTCAATTTTTCCACCACAAACTCTTGCACTGATTGAACATCATCACTACCTCTCTGCTCATGATGTTTTTAGAGTTCTCTCCCCCTCTGGTCGTTGTCCTTTACAACGAATTTCCGTTTGACAAAACCAGTTCGCTGCTCTAGCCCATTAACACTAGTAGAAAGCGGGCCATTTGTCCCGGTTCATAAGGCCCATCTGTCCCGGTTGGGAACCGGGACTAAAGGGTCGTTACTAATGCCTAGGCCTTTAGTCCCGCTTCTTATACTAACCGGAACAGATGGGCCTCCACATGGCCGGTGTTGCGAGCCCAGGCAGGTGGCCCTTTAGTCCCGGTTGGTGGCACCAACTGGGACCAATAGGCATCCACGTGTCAGCTGTTCAGGGGCTAGGCTTTTTGTTTTTTTTGAAGGGGGGAGGGGTGGATTTGGGGGGTTTTGTATGGTTAATTAAGGTGTTTCATATATTGTGTTAGGTAGCTAAATAATTAATAGAGAGAAGTGTCCTCTCTTATCTCCGTGCTTGGCCGACGCTACGTACAATACATAGAAAGGCCCTCGACACGCTAGCTAGTAAGAAAACAAAGGAAACCATTAAGTACAGTAGTTCGTCATGCATACAGAGAGAAGTGATCGACCTCTCCTTCTCCGACAGATTGGTCGAACAAGTAGTTTTCGTATTATCTATCCGACGCTACTGGCTACATACATATACAATATGTAAGATCTCTTACAATCCCCTAGCATTTGAAATCAACTTCCACATGGTATTCTCCGGCTTTATTGATGACGTGGTCAAGAAAGAATCCCGCCAATTCCTCTTGGATTGCTTTCATGCGATCTTTTGGTAGGAGTTCATTCCGCATCTGCCACGTCTAATCTGAAGAAGGGGGTTAATACATATATATGAATGAAACTCAACAGAAATGATGGTGTAATAAAATTAAATTGTGAATATTATTGCTTACGCACTTCATATTGTGTTTTAGAGTAGCCCCGCTTATTTTTCAAAGTCGCGTTGTAGATGAACTCACACACGTAGTATCCACAGTAATCATTCCCTTGTTCCTGCCACAAGCACTTTACGCGAAATAGAGGTCAATCAAACTGATAATAAAGCATTATAAATGGCATTGATGAAAGTAGCTAGAATCACCGGGAGATGCGCGCAACTAGCTAGCTAGTAGTACTTACTTTTGAGTATGTATATCGCAGCTCCTTCGGCAGTCCCGGAGCTTCTGCGGTGAACTGTTTCCAAACCCTGCAAGACAAAGAAATTAATTATTACTTGAGATATCAGGAAATGAACAAAAAGTTGCCGATATGGTGCGATAATGATCAATTGAACTTTAGTCATGTCCGCATAGATCTTTCCGTCTCGAGTCTAAGACGGTTACCAGTCCCCGCTCAAGCTTAATCTATAGGAGAATATAGTGAAAACTGCGCACGCATGCATAACTCATCAATTTCATTACTATAACCTCGCTCGAGTAATAAGGGAAACCGAATATGCACACGACAGTAACACTCACTTGAAGTTGTAAGGAAAGAGTATTAAATCTTTGTTTTGATTTATTAACAATGATTTGAGCAAGTTGGCCTCGGCCTCTCCGGCGTTAATCTAGGTGCATGATCAGCAAGCCCGTTCCGCACACCATGACATCCTATGTGTCGGCCCCTGTTGTATGCAAGAAGAAGCACCCTAATTAATAACAATTATTGCAGATTAGACAGCTCATGTACTCCATGAATTCTGTCGTATTTCCGCACTCGTCGCAGGCGCTGGTACCAAGATGGGCTTTGACATCCTCTTGCGGCTTCTCCTCCTCCTTCCCATCATTGATGCGGAGGATCTTGTCGTCCGAGGCGTCTGGCCCAGATCGGCACATGACCATGCATGCGCTGTACTTACCGGGAAAATCTCGGGCATGCGTTTTGCAGTAGGCCGCGCACTCTGCCTCTGATGCCGTCAAGAGAACAACTTCTTGTGTTGACTCCTGCTCAGGAAGATCAAGATGCAGAGGTTCTTCATGAGGGACGTTTCTACTCCTCTGGGGCCTTGAACTCCTCCATCCTGACGCTGCTACCCAAGAAAGACAACCCACTGCAATTGGGTGATTTCAGGCCAATCAATTTGATACACGGTGTGGCGAAAAATCTTTGCTAAGGTTCTGGCAGCGCGACTATCTCCTCTGCTTCCCTCCTTGATCTCGCAGGCCCAAAGTGCTTTTGTTAGCAACAGAAGTATTCATGAGAATTTCAAGTTTGTCCGCAATGCAGCTAGAATGTTGCATCAGCATAAGAGATCAGCTGTTCTATTAAAGATTGACATCTCTAAAGATTTTGACACCCTATCTTGGGATTTTCTCTTGGAGGTGCTAAGGTGTAGGGGCTTCGGACCCAACTGGTGCTCATGGATCTGTGGGCTGCTGAGCACGGCCTCCTCTTCTGTGCTTATCAACGGGGAGCTCAGTGATCCGTTCGCCTTTGCATGTGGTGTGCGGCAGGGTGAGCCGCTATCGCCGGCACTTTTTATTCTGGCCATGGACTCTCTTCAGGCAATGATGAACTGGGTTGCGCGTCAAAATTTGATGCACCTCTTGGCTTCGATTGTAGGACTCCTAGAGCCTCTATCTTCGCGGATGATGCAGTTCTCTTCCTCAAGCCGGAGCCTACAGACTTGCAAGTAACCTCCGCCATCTTGGAACTGTTTGGGGAGTCTTCCGGGCTGCGCATCAATCTGCAGAAAAGCACCAGCACATGCATCAGATGTGGAGAAGCACTAGCGGTTCAGGTTGCTCAGCATTTCCAATGCCAGAACCAAGCTTTTCCCCTCAAATACCTCGGGCTGCCGCTCTCTATTTACAGGTTGAGGAAACAGGATGTGATGCCTTTGGTCGATAAGTACTCGAGCAAGATGAAGGGATGGAAGCCCAAACTTCTGGCACCAGCGGGATGCCTCGCGCTGACAAGTTCAGTGCTCCTGGCGCTTCCCATACACTTCTCGTCTGTTCTACCCCTGCCTGTTTGGGCGATCAAGATCATTGAGCGAAGGTGTTGGGGTTTTGTCTGGAAAGGGGAGGAGGAGACCAACGGAGGACACTGCTTGCTCCCTTGGGCGCAAGTCTGCCGCCCGAAGGAATTTGGTGGCCTCGGAATAATCAATCTTAGGTATTTTGGCACCGCACTCAGATGCAGGTGGCCATGGATGAGGTGGGATCAGGTGGAGAGGCCATGGCTGAGGTTTCCCTATCAGGTGGAGAAGGAAGTGGCGCATATCTTTTCCACAGCCAGCGTCGTAGCTTTGGGGGATGGCAACCCTGCCAAGTTTTGGACGGACAACTGGCTGCCGGAGGGCCGTTCCCTAGCTTCAGAGGTCCCGGCACTCTTTTCCTTCGTGAAAAACTCAAATCTAACAGTCTACGAGGCACTGCACAACAACAGATGGATCAAAGATATCAAGGGCGGTCTCTCCAGTATGGCATTAGCACAATATCTGCAGGTATGGGACTTGGCACATGACACTCAGCTGTCGCCAACCTCATCAGACAAACTGCAGTGGAAGCTTACCGATGATCAGCGCTTCTCGGTCAAAAGTGCCTACGGACTGTTTTTCATGGCCAATGTCCGTTTCGCCTGCAACAAGCCTATTTGGAAGTCTAAGGCACCGCCGAGATGCAAATTCTTCATGTGGCTGGTGGTGCACCAGCGCTGCCTCACTGCGGACAGTCTCATTCGCCGTGGGTGGCCATCAAATGACTGCTGCCCTCTCTACATGACAGAGCAAGAGTGTTGTACACACCTGTTCGTGCATTGCCGATACACACAACATTTGTGGCGATGCTTCAAACGGTTCACAGGAGATAACTTTATCACGCCGGATGCAAGTCACAGTAGCACGGAAGACTGGTGGCTGAAGGCTAGGAGCAAGGTGCCCAAGCTGGTTCGCAGAAACTTTGACACGGTCATCATTCTCATCCACTGGAGGCTCTGGAAGGAAAGGAATGCTAGGATCTTTGACCACACCGCCAGTAGCGTCGATAGAGTTTTGGACCAGATTAGAGAAGATCTTCAAGTTTGGAGGGCAGCGGGGTGTGTTGTTGATCTTGCTATGTAAAGCCTCTTGTAAAAGCCTCTTGTAGCTGGGGCGTTCTATCCTGGGTGTGGCGCCCTCGGGAGGTCCTTCAGTGCTAGACCGCCTAGCCTGTCTGACCTTGTTGTACTCTTCTCTTCTTCCTAATAAAATTCGGCCAATGGCCCTTCGAGAAGATCAAGATGCAGAGGCATGCGGCCATACCAGCAGCGGCATGCAGAGGCATGAGTCCTAACGTGCATCGTCAGATCTGACTGACATAGCTACAGTTTTGAGAAGACTTGGGGATTGATGAGCGGAATCAATAACTCCCGAACGTGCCAGATTTTTGCAAATCACTCCGAACGCACTCATTGCCATCCATCGCGGTGCACGAATTTTGAAGCTCTGGAGCTTGACAGGTCAGCAACCAAAGTCCTTCGGTGAATCTTTTGCTCAGCCTGAACGTTTCTTCCTCCCACCGCACGCCGCTCTCCATTTCCTTATCCACTCCCACCTTCACAAACAGCCACACCATGACACCACTCGTTTTTCACTCGGATCGAGAGTGAGGAGGAGGATGAGCGCCGCACTGCTAGCCGACGCGAAGCTCTAGGACGGCGCACTCCGGGTCCCGCCGACCGGCTCAAGCGGGGCGAGTGGCCGCGGCGGCCGTCGAGGCCGTCTCGGTCTGCGCGCACATCGACTTCTCGACCTGGCGGCCATCATCGAGGCTGGCGCGCTCCGGGTCCGCGCCGACCGACTCAACGGGGCGACGTGGCGTCGTGGGCGGAGAGCGAGCGCCGCCTGCTTGCCCCCGCCGGCGCGGCGAGCGCGGCCGTCGAAGCCGCCTCCGTCTGCGCGCACCTCGCCGTCGTCGAATTGCTTGACCAAGCCGCCGTCCATGGCCACTGTTGCGGCTGCCCTAATCGCTCGGTGCAGCTATCACCTCTGATGCGGCTGGGCGTCCTGTGCTCCGCCATCGCCTTGTGCAGATGGGGATCTGCCACGCTACGGCGCCGACGGGCTAGTGGTAGCTGGATTACAAGCTCGACGGTGAGGCACAGCTTTGTCCTCGCGCTGGCACGCGCAAAAAAAAAAAAAACAACGTAGTGAGTTTCACTTGCTCCCACCATTTTTTTTGTTTGCAAATTTTTGTAGATGTCAGCCATTTAGCATTGTGTAGTTATTTGTGCAGGAACTGTTTTGTTGGTGATGAGATCCTAATGGACTAGATTTCCTTGGCAATTATAGGAAACTGTAGTTCATGGACACCCCCAAAATGTATAGTTCATGACAATCAAATTATGTTTTGTGCCATCGAAGGTCAAATTTTGCATGTGTTGACATGTTAACTCAAATTTTGTAGCCATGGCAAAAACATAATATGTTCCTATCTAAACTTAATTGCCATGCTGGTGTCTTTTCTTTAGGAGTACATTACAGATTTATTTGCATTCTTGCCATGGCAACTTTTGATTTTGGATATGTCCCCATCGAATCTTAATTGCCATCCTTGTGTCATTACATTTAGGGTACATTATAGATTTATTGCATTCTTGCCATGGCAACTTTTGATTTTGGATCATGGCGCAAACTTACTGGCTTTTACCATGACATTTATTTGGTACACCATGGCAACTAATCTTATACCTTTTGCCATCTAAACATTAAAATTTTAGTTTATTGATCAGGGAAAATTCATTGCTTTCTTACCATGACAACTATTTATTTTTTCTAAAAATTCTTGCTTTAATTCTTTAAATTGTCAAAATAATAAAAAATGGCAAATATTGCCATGGCAAGTTTTACTAATTATTTCACCTTCATTAACATGGAGAATTTACCTAAATCCCCCATGGCAATTTTTTAACATTTATTGCCATGGCAAGTATTACTATTTATTTGCCATCACAAATTTACCTTTTACTAACATGGCAAATTTACCTCAATCCCCATGGAGATATTTATTTTTTATTGCAATGGGAAGTTTTAATATTTTCTTTGACTTTTATTAACATGGCAAATTTACCTTAATTCCCTTGGCAATATTGAACTTTTATTGCCATAGTAAGTTTTACTTATTTTTTTTTCCATGGCTAGTATACGTTCATCAACAAGACAAATTTACCTAAATCCTCATGGCATTATTTAAGTTTTATTGCCATGGCATCATTTAACTTTTATAGTCATGGCAAGGTTTTACATTGATCGCTCATGGCAATTTATTTCCATGGAAAAAGTACTCCACTTTTGTCATGGCAAAAATTAATCCGTTTTTTGCCATGGCAATTTTCACTCCATTTTTCCCATGGCAAATTTAATACCGCTTTTTGCCATGACAAAAATATGTTTATTTTTGCATGGCAAGTTTTAGGTTAAGTTGCCATGGCAATTGTTAGTTTAAGTCGCCATGGCAAATTTATTTGTAAAGAGCATGGAAATATAAATTTATTCTATAAACTTCATAGTGATTGCAGCTTTTCGTACTGTACAGATGCAAATTGCCATGATTTTTCCTTTTTTTCGCCATCTTTTAAAAACATAAACTTGGACGTGGCAAACTTTTTTCATAGAATGGCAAAAGTCCATGGCAATTTTGACAAGCAAAAGAACATTATTTATTAATCACAAAAAAATGGACTGTTTTTACTACTCGCAACTTAATATGGGCTTTATTTTTTCATTTTCCTTTCACAGAAAAAAGGCCGGGCCCGGTTCCTGGGGGCGTTCGGGCTGGGGCATTCTTCTCCCGAACGAGTTGTACTCGTTCGATCGATCCCCCTCCCGTCCCGAACGTGACGTTCGGTCTGGGGTGCTCCCAAACCGAACGGTCGCGCGTTATCGGGATCCCCTTTGCATTTTGTGCTGAATTTTGATCTTAGATTTGGCTAAAAAATGTTAATGCATGTAACAAAAAATATCATTGGAAACTATGTGCAAATATGAATTCAAAGATATAATTTTTGGGGACATGCATTATTATTTTCTTAATTAAATCTATGGTCAAAGTTTGACACAAAATATTAAAGAGACTAATAAACCAAGACGGAGTTAGTAATAATTACCTAATGGAACCTGACGTTCTCGATGTGATACACACATTGTTAATCCAGACTTTGCTACGCTTAGCAAGCTACGATTGGGAAGATTTGGAAACCATCGAGGTCCTTACTACTCTTTGATCTGATTACCAATCGAAAGAGCCTACATGCACGTTAGCCAAACATGTAGCTAGCCACTAGTATGTACGGTCACAAGTAGTTTGTAAACTGTATAGTCTGGCAACTGAATTAAGGGAGAACACATAATTAGCAGGGATTGAAATGTCATGACTTTTACAACTGAAAGAGCATAAACTAACCAGAGACTTAAATGAGGCAGCATATTATTGAAAATAGGGAGCAATTTTTGAATCAACTAAATCAAGGCACTAGTAGAAAAAGGCCCATTTCTCCCGGTTCATAAGGCTCATTCGTCCCGGTTCCGGAACCGGGACTAAAGGGTCGGTACTAAAGCCCAATACCTTTAGTCCCGGTTCGCCTACAAACTGGGATAGATGGGCCTCCACGTGGGCATCCACGCGTCAGCAGCTGGGAGGAGCTGAGGTTTTTTTTGAAAGGGGTGGGTTTAGGGGGGTTTGGGGGGTTAATTTAGGGTGTTAATTAGCTAGCTACTAGAGAGAAGTGTCCTTTTTTATCTCCGTGCTTGGTCTACCAGCGCTACTGCTATGCATAAACATGGCTTAGATTGAAGTGAAGGCAACATGTGGTGCATGTCGAAAGTAGTACTAATCCAAACTTGATCAAGTTCACCCACTGATATATAATAACTCTTCATGCTCGCATCATGCATCATCGTAATAACAAGTCCTACTCATCATCATCATACAACTTCTACTCGTTATTAATAACGTACAAGTCATACGATCATCATCCTCATAGTCATCTAACCAACCCTACTTAATTGTTCTTAGCACATGATCATGAGTATTAGGTAGGACCTAAATAACCTTTTTAAGGTAAAATAGCATAAAACAAGATAGACCCTGACTCTCCATTATAGAGAATGGAGATCATTCTGTCTCAAATTCTTGCGCTTCACTTACTTTTGCTTCCAAGTACCTCTGTACGATTGACCATACATTTTGTCCAATCTTTGATTGTCATGTGTTGATCGATTTTTGAAATCTGGGTTGGACAGCTGTGATGCGTAGGATGACCTGGCTGTAAGTTCATAACATCAACGCGACCTTTCGAAAACATCATCATATGAGGTACACAATCATTTGGGATTATCTGTTGAAAAACAAAGTAATAACTTCGTAGTTAGCAATGTATAGTTGAGTTTAAGAAGAAATTATGCAAAATAAGCACGGATGTCGTAATAGTAAAAAATCTTATCATTTTATCTCCATGGGTGTTAATGTAGTTCAACACGTGCACTAGTGGCACGTATTGACCAAAATGTGGAGGAGTTTGATAATAGATATTTCAATTTTCAAGATCAGTACAAAATGCGATCAAATGATTTTTCTCCTGATAAGTTAATCTGAGCCATCGGTATAGTAGGTTCTGTCTACCATCTTCCGCACATTCTTTGAAGAATGAAAATAAGCTGTCAACTATTTTGAAATAAACAATATAAATTAGTTAATAACTATGTTTGAGAAACTCACATAGCGGTAGAATTGGAAGTGTATCAACAAGGACACAAATGTCCATATTGTCTTGGTCGATGTCTGGATCACCAAGATCCATGGTGACAAGCATACCCTCATAAAAACCATACATCTTGCAAAGTGCTTCCCAATTTGTGCAACCAAAATGGTTACACTCTCAGAATTGTACAGATTTACTTCAAAATCCATACCATAATGGGTCCTTAGGTGAATTTTCTTTGTTTCGAAATTTTCATGGTCTTCAAAATCCATCATCTCCAAGACATAGCGTCTTGCATGGCATGGGATAAACTACTCGAATTGTAAAAGATGAAAATTACATGTTGAAGTAGTAGAAGTCATGCTTAATTACGAAAAAAAACACTTGTCGTCATTGCGTACCGTTTCAGCATCGAAGGTCTCCTGGAGCTTAATGCTGAAGCGCCGACCTTCGTCCAGGTGAGGCCTGTCGCACAGACCCCGGTTGTCGTTACACCAGTTGCACTCCCTCGGAAGACTTTCGTCGTCCGATGACGACATTTCCTAGATTCATATAATTCAAAGATTAAACTTGTACAATTAAAAATATGTACTACAAAAACTAAATTAGATCATTATTATTCATCACGGGTTGACCATCGGAGCAATCAAAATAGGAGTAGTTTTCCAATTTGAGCATTTAATAAGCAAAACCAAATCGTAAAATAAATTATATTCAAATTAGCATGCATTAAATAAGCAAAACTAAATCATCTCTTTCGTCCGTACATCGTCGAAATTATCACTGATACATCTCGAATAGTATCATACATGTAACATCACTCATACGGCTAAAACCCTAGCGAACGACGGGTACGACGCGGGCGGTGGACACCCAAAGAGAAGAAACCATCACAGGATCATAGCTCCAGTGAGATCCCGAAAGAACCTGTCAGGTATTGGAGAACCTGCCTCCAACTCCAATGCAACCATGTAGCGATGGACGTGCTCGTCCTCCTCGCTGACACGGTGACGTACCACCTCCGCGGGATCCTCAAGCCTCCGCACCGTCACTGGCCCACGCGATCGCCACCAAAGAAGGTTCGGGTCCACGACGAGCTGGCTCCTCACCAAGCTGCGCCCTCCGAAAGGTAGCACCTCCCAGTACCAGCCCGGCGGAGCCCAGTCCCGGACATGGCCCCTCTGATCAAGCAGGCCTCCTCCACCGAGTCGACGACGAGGATGCGGGATAGGCATCATCGACGTCGATGCAGGAATAATTTATTTAACTAAAAAAATAAACTAGTTCTATTAATTTTCTTACTAAAAATAAACTAGTTCTACTGTAAAATTTTAATTAGATCATCAAATCTCATATACCTAAATTTTCTTAATAAATTAGTTCTATTAATTCAACTAGTTCACCTAAGCACTTACTATAAATAAAATAAAGTAGTACTTACTAAAAATAAACTAGTTTAACTAGTTCTATTAATTTTCTAACTAATTCTATTAAACACTTACTAAAAAACTCTATGAACAAAATTACAACAGAAAAAACTACAACATCTAAATTAAGTACACATCTAAACTACACATCTAAATTAATATAACTACACATCTAAACTTAATTAGGAAAATTCATCTAAACTTAGGAAAATTCATCTATATACATATTGACCAAGTTTTCACATCACAATGAACATCAAAATGAACTCTAAATAAGTTATAAAGACAAAATGTTGACCAAGTTAATTACTACAGAAAAATCATCATCATCATCTATCACACAATCAAAGAACATTTATATACACTGGGGGCGGCGAGCTCACTGTGGGTGGCGACGAGGAGGCAGCGCATGGCGACGGCGACGGCGGGGCAGGGGCGCGGCGACGGTGACGAGCAGGCGTACGGGGCAGGGGGCGCGGCGGCGCGGCGGGTCATGATATTTTCTTCCCGGGAGTGGCAACTTGCTTTCCATTCTTCTTGAAGTTCCCTTTCTCCCTTGCCCTTTTTCTTGAAACTAGTTGTCTTGTTAACCATCAACACTTGATGCTCCTTGATTATTACCTCCACCGATTTCAGCATCGCGAAGAGCTCGGGAATTGTTTTCGTCGTCCCTTGCATATTATAGTTCATCACGAAGCCTTTGTAGCTTGGTGGCAGTGATTGAAGAACTCTATCAATAACACACTGATCTGGGAGCTCAATTCCTAGCTGAGTCAAATGGTTGTGGTACCCAGACATTCTGAGTATGTGTTCATTGACAGAATTGTTCTCCTCCATCTTACATCTAAAGAACTTGTTGGAGACTTCATATCTCTCAACCCGGGCATTTGCTTGAAATATTAACTTAAGCTCTTGCAACATCTCACATGCTCCGTGGTGTTCAAAATGCTTTTGAAGTCCCGGTTCTAGGCCATAAAGCACGGCACACTGAACTATCGAGTAGTCATCAGATCGAGCTTGCCAGACGTTCATAACATCTGCATTAGCTCCTGCAGCAGGTCGGTCACCTAGCGGTGCATCAAGGACATAATTCTTCTGTGCAGCAATAAGTATAATCCTCAAGTTATGAACACAGTCCGTGTAGTTGCTACCATCATCTTTCAACTTAGCTTTCACTAGGAATGCATTAAAATTCAAGGGAACGATAGCACGGGCCATTGTTCTACAACATAGATATGCAAAAACTACTAAGACTAAATTCATGATAAATTTCAGTTCAATTAATCAAATTACTGATGAACACCCACTTAAATCAACATCTCTGAAGTTATTAAGCAACAAATCAAACTATCTCCGTGCTCACATACATGCCATGTTCCTAAATATAAGCCCTTTTAGAGATTCTAATATGGACTACACACGAAGAAAAATGAGTGAATCTATACTCTAAACTACGTCTATATTCATCTGTATGTAGTTCATATTCAAGTCTATAAAAAGACTTCTATTTAGGAACGGAGGGAGTATTCCCTGACTTCCGATCCACCACGTGATGATACCTTCACTTTGCTCCCATTCCGCCAAGCACCATTCTCACACTCCTTGAAGAGCTGAGAACCATGCAAAATGCTTGACTGGTTCATGCTACCCGATGATCACAACAGATAGTATGTGAATCTCATACATGGATCAACGACGGATTGCATTGGCATGCCGTCATTCTCCTCATGGTCATGATTATGTGACCCGAACATAATGTGAGTTCTCCGTACAACACAACAACAGTTTGGTAGGACGTGGATCGTGTCAAACTTGCGCTTATCTTCTGCATTTGTGCGAAACATGGCCAGCGCAAGTTATGGACTCTTCGCCTTACCATAGCCTAAACAAACCTACGAGTTATCAATGATATGGTTGACGCTTGCACACCAAGAGAGGATCCTACGACCTCTGGTGTCTCGCCGGAGTTCAACATTCTCAAAGCAATGGCTACTCCACCTTGTAAAGATAGCACTCTCCCATCAACAAAGGTAAAATCCCTTGCCATCGTATCTTCGAAGAATGGGATCCTCACCAAGCTGCAGATGTAACTAAAGGTACTTCTTCTCATTTCGTACATACTCAAATCCTTGTGTGCCCACCATGGAATATAATAATATTTCTGCACGGCAAGAAAGTACAAAAGTGGTTATAACTGTAATCTCTAATTTACAAGGAAATAGCTAACATATTAAATCTATCAAACTCAAGCTAACCTAGCAGAAGAAGTATTTGAAAAGAAAAATACTTAGAAAGACGAGGGAGAGCAGTCAAATCAGAAAGTAGCCATGCATTAAACGACCCACACGTACAGCTAGTGTTGTTGCTAAGATTTAAACTGAAAGTCCTGTACAACCATGTTTTTGTGTCGTAATCATGTGACAAAAAATATCATGAAATATATTTAGTCATCAAACAACATATATTGATGAAAGGCAGGAGATAAAATGAAACAAAAGACATATAAAACTGCAGTTAAGAGTGCCCAAACGAATTATGATGAAGTTTGTATGATGAATATTTGAATCTACAACTAAGATAAACTTGTATTGCTACAGTAGCCACTTCTTGTGTACAACACGCACCATTTCCTTGGGTTGTCAGTATGTTATTTGTGTATACTTTGTATACTTTTCCTCGGTTAGTTGATCGTCTTTGGTGTGCTTCTTGTTCCTTGTTTTCAGCTCCTGGACCGGATACAACTACTGTTGCTCCTTGTTTCTCCTCTGCAACCGATTTGTTGACTAACCCAATAGATGAAGTTAACATGGATAGAACAAATAAAGAACCATACAAAACTTTTCAAACGAGCACACTAATAGGGAGAAGGCACCACCCAGTTGTGTTAATTACCTCCAGATTCGATCAAGTGCTGGGACAGTAAATTGCTCATCATAATAGCATCCTTATCTCCCTCCAGATTGAAGGTAGTGTTGTTATTACCGTCTTCCTTCTCCTCCATATCTATCATAATGTTATGCAACATGCAACACACATAGATTATTTGAGAAACAAAGCATGAACTGACCGAGTGCCACATCACTCTGTCCAGAATCTTCAAAGTGTCTTTCAGCCTCGACAGAGCAGCAAGAGTGAGAGTTGATGTTGAAGAGTGTCTCTTGTTGAACTTGGTTTGATAAGGTGAAATATTTGTAGAGAGGTCATTGTCATCCAGTTGGTAACGTATGAACCAGTCCATGGTCGAAAAAAAAAAGTTGCATGTTCCTGCTTGTACACAATGTCCATGGGACCACAACCCATGTGACCTTGTATTATGTTGCGGAAAATAACATACAATGTTGTATGTATAATCATGTCAGGGTCGGTTAATAGGAAGTTAAAAGAAGGTGACCACCTGGGACACGAGAGGAGGAGGGTACTCCAATACTAAATTATAGTAGCAATCATTATATTCAACAATAACAAAATATAATGAGTTTCTCACAAAAAAGTGTATTAATGTTTTTAGTCAACATGTTTATGTTTACCGAGTTTTAGAAAAGAGTATTATATCTACAATAACAAACTTGTATCATTAGATCTATCACACAAAGTATTCATATTTAATATTTTTATATTGTAGATGTCGATATTTTGTCCTATAATATTGTTAAAACATACATAAGTTTAACTTTCTCAGAAAATGATGCACCTTATATTTTGGGATGATGGGTGTATTATTAATTTGAAATTATTATTATTTATATTTAAAAAATCAGGAGCAAGTCTACATCATGGACCAATGTCGTGTACCAAATAGCAACAAATCACTATAATAGATGAGAAGGCATCCATTACGCGACACTGAGTTTAGTTAGTATAGTAGTCACATGTTTCCAACATCTTACTAAACCTAACATGCCTCAAATTTGCAAATGGTTCAATTTAAACTGTAGAAGGTTCAATAAATATTCTAATGTAATAATGCACTAGAAATCACTATTAAGATATATGTTAGAAAATACATTTTAGATATCTCTGCCATGACATTAAATTATACACTAACACATGCAAATATATATATGAATATAAACATATTCACTATATAGTTCATGCAATTTTAAAATTTATTTAAAGAATAGTGTTTTGCTAAAACAATAGGTTAAAATTAGTAGAAATAAAATTTTGAGCACGAAACATTAAAAATCATAAAAAAGAATAAGTGTAATTGAAATTACACAACATTGTTATGTGGTTATCTATGTGAAGTAAACAATATAAATTGACTTATTATTTTATTATGGTAAAGCAATTGTACGTAAGTATACAAGTTTGATATAAAAATACTTCATTTGCGTCGACAAAATCATTAAGAAGAATTTTTAGTGTGCTAAGAAGCTTTGTGCAGTGAATGGTTTTATTCAGCATGTAGAAGCTCGAGCAGAAAATAATATGCTAATGATTGGACCAGAACAAACTTTTAGCACCGGGATCAAACTCGACGGAGTTCTTTATAACTAGGTACATAACGCGCTTTGGCGCGCGGTGCCTGGCTAAACACATTACCTAGACATGTAAAGAGAGTACCTATTACTGTAAGAGTAGTTCTTGAAAATGGATAAGCTAATTGCACCAAATTTACATCAAAAGAATGGTATTGTCTTTATATATAGTATTAACATGCCCAATATATAGCATCTATTCAAGGAATGCCAAAGGGAAATGCAACTGGTGATTTTAAAAGTAAGTTTGACTATACACGGAATACATGCCTACGTTGAATTGAGAATCAGAAGTATTATGTATCACTATACGTTGCAACTATTAAATAATGAATGACATGCATAAATATTCATGGTTGATCCAATGCCTACACTTTGCTCATATTGTCTTTGATGAGTAGCTACTGCTGTTGCTACTGTCATTGTTATCGTTACTATTGTTGCTGCTATCGGTACTATCAAACTATCATATTACTGTGGTACTAAAGACTTTGTTGTAGAGAAATAACTTTCTAGGTGTGATTGAATTGAAAACACAACTACTAAGTCTTATAAATATCTTTTGACTCCCCTTGTGTCAAATCGATAAATTTGGGTGAAATACTATCCTGGAAGGTTGTTGCGATCCCCTATACTTATTGGTCATCAACGGGCGGCGCTTCATCCCACCGGTGCTCGCTCCTGCTTTGCTTAGTTCTCGGGTGTGGATATTTAAGAAACTCGCGAATGTTAAAAAATAATAACAAAAGCAGCTCTAAAAATGCCGAATTTGCAGAACTTATAAAAGTCCAATTATCCATGCTACAAAAGAAAGGTATATGTGATGAACATGTTAGGCAGCATTCCACATCAAAAATTCTGTTTTTATCATTTACCTACTCGAGGACGAGCAGGAATTAAGCTTGGGGATGCTGATAAGTCTCCAACGTATCTATAATTTTTTATTGTTCCATGATGTTATATTATCATTCTTGGATGTTTTACAATCATTTTATAGCAACTTTATAGCATTTTTTAGGACTAACCTATTGACATATTGCCCAGTGCCAGTTGCTGTTTTTTGCTTGTTTTTTACTTTGCAAAAAATCAATATCAAACAGAGTCCAAATGCAGCGAAACTTTTTGGAGAATTTTTCTGTGCCAAAAGACACAGGAAGGGCCAAAGAAGTACCTAAGGGGAGCTCCGAGGGGAGCACAACCCACTAGGGTGCGCCTGGGGGCCCAGGCGCGCCAAGGTGGGTTGTGCCCACCTCGGTTGTCTCTTGCACCGCCTATAAGCTCTATAAATAACCTAATATTCCAAAAACCCTAGGGGAGTCGACCAAAAATTGTTTCAGCCGCCGCAACTTCTAGAGCCGCGAGATCCAATCTAGAGCCCTTTTCCGGCACTCCGCTGGAATGGAACACGATCACGGAGGGGTTCATCATCCACATTGGTGCCTCCCCGATGATGCGTGAGTAGTTCACCTCAGACCTACGGGTCAGTAGGCAGTAGCTAGAAGGCGTTTTCTCTCTTTGTTTCTCAATACAAAGTTCTCTTGGAGATCTATTTGATGTAATGACTTTGTGCGGTGTGTTTGTTGGGATCCAATGAATTGTGAGTTTATGATCAGATTTGTCTTCCTTTAATATCCATACTTGACTATTATAGCCTCGTATTTCTTCTCCGATATTTGGGTTTTGTTTGGACAACTTAATCTATTTATCTTGCAATGGGAAGAGGTGCTTTCTGATGGGTTCGATCTTGCGGTGTCCTTTGCCAGTGACAGAAGGTGCAGCAAGGCACGCATGTATTGTTGCTATAAAGGATAAAAAGATGGGGTCTATTCCTACATGAATAGATCTTGTCTACATCATGTCATCGTTCTTATTGCATTACTCCGTTTCTTCATGAACTTAATACACTAGATGCATGCCGGATAGCCGTCGATTTATGGAGTAATAGTAGTAGATACAGAATCGTTTTGGTCTACTAATCTTGGACGTGATGCCTATATACATGATCATTGTCTTGGATATCGTCATAATTATTCGCTTTTATATCAATTACCCAACAGTAATTTGTTACCCATCGTATGCTATTTTCTCGAGAGAAGCCACTACTGAAATCTACGGCCCCTGGGTCTATTTTCCTGTCATATACTTTTAGATCTATATTGATTTTTTCTTTTTCCTCTATCTGCAACTTTTATTTTCAGATCTATTTTATCAAAAACCCAAAAATACCTCGCTGAATTTTATTTGCCGTTGTTCCATTTGCTTTTATACAACTATATATTTACCAATCAATTACCCGGGAGGGATTGACAACCCCGCTTACACGTTGGGTTGCAAGTATTTGTTATTTGTGTGCAGGTACCGTTTACATAGTTTTGCTTGGTCCTCCTACTAGTTCGACAACCTTGGTGTCATCACTGAGGGAAATACCTACTGTAGTTGTGCTGCATCATCCCTTCCTCTTTGGGGAAATACCGACGTAGTTCAAGCAACATCAGGATGCTCATGATAACCTTCATATCGAAGTGCAGAAAAGTAGCTTCCAACTTCTCCATATTCCTTGTGGCGGAGGTCGGATCAATTAGTTCAGAAACAACTTCCGGTGGGTTTGGTCCCCAGCATCCAGAAGGCCTCATCATCTCCTCCCGGGGGAGCCAGTTGTCCCCCCAAATATCGGTGTTGTCACCATTGCCAATGCGTCGGATTAGGCCTTGTTTCAATGTATCACGCCCTTGAATAATAGCCCTCTAGATCTGACTAGGGTGGTTCCCCAATGTGGCATGGACTATGGTCGTGTTGGTTTAGTAAATACTTTTGAGAATACGAGTACTCAAAGGTAGGCAACGAATGAGCTCGAACATCCTCCGTAGGTAACGAATGTTTTGAGAGTCTCCACAGGAACATAAGTACTTTTGCCAACACCTCTATCTGCCAAAGCGTTTTCCATGATCCCTCCTCCATATGTGTACTCGAGGACCCAATTGTGCCTTCGAACAATGCCTCTCTGTGATGCATTGTGGACTCAAGCATCCGGTACACCGATTTGACTGAAAACTGGCCATTTCTCTCATGCGCCCAGCCCCAAAAATCTTGCATTTTCATTAAGCAAAGTAGGATGTTCATGATAACCTTCATATCGAAGTGCAGAAAAGTAGCTTCCAACTTCTCCATATTCCAGGTGGCGGAGGTTGGATCAATTAGTTCAGAAACAACTTCCGGTGGGTTTGCTACACGACATCTATAAGGCCTCGTCATCTCCTCCCGGGGGAGCCAGTTGTCCTCCCAAATATTGGTGTTGTCACCATTACCAATGCGTCAGATTAGGCCTTGTTTCAATGTATCACGCCCTTCAATAATAGCCCTCCAGATTTTACTAGGGTGGTTCCCCAAAGTGGCATGGAGTATGGTCGTGTTGGGGTAGTAAATATTTTTGAGAATACGAGCACTCAAAGGCTCAGGGTCTTGTAACAGGCGCCAGGCCTGTCGTGCCAGCATTGCTAAGTTGAAGAGCTCGAAGTATTTAAACCCCAAACCTCCCATTCCTTTTGGTTGCGTCATAGCTTTCCATGAGACCCAATGAGGCTTGCACTGTCCGTTTTTACTTCCCCACCAAAATTTCCTTATCAACATATTCAAGTGTTCACACAGGTCTCTAGGTTGCTTAAAGCATGACATGGAAAATACTGGAACTGATTGTGCAACTGATTTCACCAAGACTTCCTTTCCTGTAGTTGACAATGTCCTCCCTATCCAACCTTGAACCTTGCTCCACAACCCATCTTTAAGGTATTTAAATGCACCATTTTTTGAGCTCCCTACATCTGATGGCATACCCAAGTACTTCTCATTGAGAGTCTCATACGGAACATTCAACAAACCTTTGATCTCGTCGCGAATACTGTCCGGAACTCCTTTACTAAAGAAAATGGATGATTTGGCATAGTAAATTCTTTGGCATGTGGCCTGGCAATAAACTTCCAACGATTGGTTCACCTCAGTAGCACCCACACAGTTTGCCTTGAAGAACAGCAGGCTGTCATCGGCGAATAGAAGTTGGTTGACTAGCGGCGTCGAATGGGCCACTTGTATCCCATCAAGATTGGATGACTCTCTTTGTGATTTTAGGAGGCACGATAGGCCCTTTGCTGCTATCAAAAACAAGTATGGAGATATCGGGTCCCCTTGTCGGATCCCTCGGGATGGTGTAAACTGTTCAATCTTCTTCCCATTAAACATGACAGAGAATTTCACTGAAGTAACCAGGCTCATGACTATATCCACCCATTTATATTTAAAACCAAGCTTAAGCATGATGGCTCTAAGATAGGCCACTCCACTCTATCATATGCCTTAGTCATATCTAACTTCAATGTGCAAAACTGATGTTTCTCCGCCCTGTTCCGCTTCATAAAATGCAAACACTCATAGGCAGTTATTATATTATATGTGATCAGTCTACAAGGGATAAATGTTGACTGCTCTTGAGAAATTATATCTAGCAGGATTAGCTTCAATCTATTGGAGATCACCTTAGAAGCAATTTTATAAAGAACATTGCACAAACTTATCGGGTAGAACTATGACAAAAGTGTGGGATTCTTGACATTTGGAATCAAGACTAGGATAGTTTCGTTGATGCATTTAGCCGACTCCGGTAGCATCAGCAATTTTTAGGACTACCTGTGTGACATCATTGCCGCAGACGTCCCAATGGTGTTGGAAGAAGTGGTCCGGGAACTCATCTGGCTCGGGTGCCTTTATAGCAAACATTTGAAACAGTGCATCCTTTACTTCTTTCTGGGTATATGGGGCGTTCAGAATATCATTCATTGATGGTGTCACCTTGCTGGGTACTGTGGCTAAGACTTGATCCATATTTTGAACTCCTTCCGATGTGTACAAATCTTTGTAGAAGTATGTTGTCATCACCTCCATCTCCATGTTGTTTACTGTTATCTGCCCGTCCAATTTTTGAAATGACTTGATTTGATTTTTCCGGCGTCGGCGACATGCTCTCAGATGAAAAAAATATGTATTCTTATCACCATGGACTAGCCAATCCAGGCGCGCCCCCTGTCGCCGTAAAATTCCTCTCGATGGAAGAGCTCGACCAGCCTATCAGTAATCTTAGTTTCTTCGCGTGTAGGGCCAGTTCTTCCTGGGATCGAGCGCAACTGCTCCAGTGCAGTTTTTAATTGGCGGATCTCAGATCGTACAGAGCCGAAGTGACTACGATCCCATGCAGACAGGTCTCCAGCCAGTTCTCCTAGTTTTCCCCGCAAAGCTTCAACTGTGTCCGTTGCATGCTGATTCCACATGGAATAATGATTCTTCTCTCTCCCATATTGTTTCATACTTGAATGGCCTGGGACCCGCCCTGCATGCATGCACTTCATGTGGCGTGAGCAGAATAGGAACATGGTCGGAGCTAGCAGTAGTTTTGTGCTCGACGGAAGCCGAAGGAAAAAAGCAACGACCAGTCTGGGTTGACGACACATCTGTCCAGTCGAACCCTAGTATATGTGCCCCCAGCCAGAGTAACCCATATCCGATAATCCGCATGTATCGAGCGCATCTTTGAATCCGTCCATTTGAGCTTGGCTCCGGCTCCCTGCTCCATCATGTTCGTGACTGTGAAGCACTTCATTGAAATCGCCCAAAACTGCCCATGGTCTGTTTTTTATTTTTTTGATGAGCCATATTCATGATGGGCCTCTTCCTGAGCCGCGCAGGAGACGAACGAATTGGGCCTAGTCGGCAGGGCCCAATGCTGCCGTACAGCAAACGAAACCCACATGGATTCACCCCGTCCCCTCAAAAAAACACATGGATTCACCCTGTCAGCCTCCAATCCTAGTAGAACGACGCCTCCAACCCCAGTAGATCGACGCCTCCATACGTCCCAACATCGACGAATGCCACCCAGCAATGATCTGCGGCCGCGACACTTCCGCCTCCCACTCCAGCCGTCCTCCCTTCCTCGTGCCTCCGTCGTCTGCAAAGGCTCGTGAGGCCTCCTCGCCGACCCAGGATTCCTCCACCGCTTTGCGCGCACCACCGGGAGCCTCCCCTCCTCGGCGTTTTCAGTTGTGATGATAAGATCGAGTTCACTCTTGTCCTGCCCGAGCTGCCAAACCGCGACTTGTTGGGCCAACTTCTGGGGTGCTGCCACAGCCGCATCCTCAGCTTAAACCAGACGCGCACAGAGGTCCTCGTGTGTGACCCCATCACCGGCGGCCAGCACCATGTGGCGATTCCGCCCGAGTTCAACTCGGGCTATCTCAATGGGGCGGTGCTCTGCGCTGCGCGTGACCAGGGCCATGTGCATGGCAATTGCTACTCCACACCATTTAAGGTGGTATTCCTGCTTATGTGCGGTAACGATGGTCGACCACTCGCCTCTGTTTATTCCTCCGAGACCGACACATGGTGCGGCCTCATCTCAACAGAGGTTCCATATACAGATTGTTTTGGCACTTGTATTAGCACCCTGGCCGTTTCCATATACGAAGGAGGGTATACATCGGTTTTGTTTGGAAAGGCAGATGGTTGATGTGCTCTAGGGGCCTCCCAGTATGTATTGTTCCCACAGCCATCACATCATCCAGGCTGATCATGGCGCGGTTGGTCTCGCCATGTTGTTTTACGATGACCAGAACATTCAAATGTGGGAGAGGAAGGTCAATTGCCATGGTGTTGCCTCCTAGGCACTAGGGCTGGACACAAGCCGAGCCGAGCCGAGCTTGATCCGAGCCTGGCTTTGGCTCGCTCTGGAGCGGCTCGGCTCGGCTCGGCTCGCTCAGCCAACGAGCCCACATTAGGCGGCTCGGCTCGTTTTTGTTGTGGCTCAGCTCAGACCGAGCCGGCTCGTGAGCCAGCTGGCGCCAAAGCAGCTGGGAGGTAACATAACCTATTTTTAAAGACCTTTTTTGATCTTCTACAGCAATTAAACCCATAATTTGGAAAAGAAGCACTTTATATTGCTAAAAATGCTACATCTAGCAGTCTATGGTTTAAAAAATGATCATAGTGATGAAAAATAAACTTTCTTCTATGGAAAGTGTAGATATTGAACAAATATGACTAAGAATTGGGCATCATTGCTTTTGAATTTTGGACAGCTCCTCCTTTGAACTTTATACGGCAAAAATATTGAACGCCACCAGCCAAACAATGCAATTTTGCATAGCATAACACTTAGTGCTTTGACATCAAAATGAGAATCTTCCTCCTCAATCAGAGTATCTCACTCATCCTCGTCCTCCTCATTCTCTTCCTCCTCTTCATAATCCTTCTCCACTTGCTTATCATGCTGCATTGCCTAGAACACAAAAACAGCACACACATGAGCTTTGATACGCATATATTTGACTTTTTGAAAGCAAAAGCAGCACATACACGAGCTTGTACAAACATATATTTGACTCTTGAATACCAAAAACAGCATATACATGGGCATGTACAAACTTATACTTGACTTATAGATACCAAAAACAACACATACATGGGCCTGCACACACATATATTTGAGCTTTGGATAGCAAAAACAGCGAACACATGAGCTTGGACACACATATTTGGCACAACCATACTGGTGAAGATGTAGTCTCCCTCTCGGAGTCGTTTGCGAAGCCGTTGGCAGCGGCGATCATGGCACGCACGCTGGCATGGGCAGAGTCAGTGAGACGTCAAGGCGGTGGAGTTTTTTTTTACCGTTAATAACTCGGCGAGCGGGACATTGCCGTAATCCTTGGCCGGCTTCCTTGGCAGAGACACAGGCCTTGCCCTTCCCTTCTACTTCCTGGGACAGCCGGCTTAGTCTTCATAATAGAGACCAAGCTCCTCTCTTTCTCCTTCTCCTCCTCCTCTCCTTCCCCTTTTCCTTGTCCATTCTTGCGACAGTGGGGCTCTGCACACATCAGCAAAGAACAATTGTCAATCATCATCAAAAATTTACATAGATAATAATCAGTCTACACAATCCAGCACAAATAAATTCATCCATCCTTCAATCCAATTCGTGCAGCATCCATCCTTCAATCCAATTCGTGCAGCATCCATCCTAGCTAGCGGCACTCTCCAGCCAACAAGCACAACCATCCATCCATCAAATTCGTCTAGCATCCATCCATCGCGTTTCCTAGCTAGCTGCACTCTCCAGCCGACAGCCACATGCATCCATCCATCCATAAAATTCGTGCATGTGTGTGCGCCAGTGCAGGGAGCTAGGGCTAGGGATGGGAAGGAGAGAGGAGATCGCTTACCTGCCTGTGTCGTTCAGCGAGAAACCAGGGGAGACGCGTCCACCTGCGTCCGGTGTGGTGAGGGAAGGCGGTGTCGCCCGTCGCCGTCGATGCCGAGCCCCATGAGTCAAGCTTGCGGCGCGGTGAAGAGGGGTGGCGGCGTCGGGCAGAGAAAGGGAGAAGGGTGAGGAAACTGCGTTGCGTGCATGCTCTCTCTGCTGTGACCTAATGCGATGCGAGGCCGACAGGATTGGGCTGGGCCTCAACGAGTCACCGAGCTGGACCGGGCGAAACTCGGGTCGGCTCGGTCGGGAGTCGGGCCTATTTTCATAGCTCGGCTCGTCTAGTTATCCTATCGGGCCGAGCTGTAACGGGCCGAGCTGGAGCGAGCTACGAGCCAAGCCTAAAAGCTCGCTAGGACGTCCAGCCCTACTGGGCACAGTGGAAGACCATTGAAATGGATAAAATTCTTGGGCTCCCTCCTCAGGTTGTAGGAGAGAAGGCATCATTGGAATTTATACGAGGATATGTTGAGTATACATACATTATACTTTTATATGTGAAAGGCAGTGTCTATATGGTTCAGCTTAAGTCGATGCAATCTAGGAAGCTTTGTGAAGCCTCCAATACTATTACTTACTATCATTCCTTCAGGTGTTTATATGCGCCAGGCGATTATTCATCCCTAGTCCTCATGTGTTATGTTTTATTCATGGATGCTCGAATACCATTGCTAGATAGGTGATTATAGTCATACTGTTTAATATATGTTCTCATCTGTAGCGTGAGTCATCACCAGTTTTTTTCTATAAGAATGTCATCACCACTTGGTTGTTGGTTTGCTAGATTGAAAAGCTTAGGGCATCTCCAGCCGCGCCCCCAACAGGGCCTTCCCAGGCGATTTTGCCGCGCCGGCGCCAAAAAAAGGCCCCAGTCGCGTCCCCAGAAGGCCGTTTTTCGCCGGCTCGGGCCAAAACTGGTGCCGGCGGACCCAGGCCGAACCCGGCGCCCTGGGGGGGCGCTTGGGGAGCCGGCGCAAGCGAAAAAGGCGCGTGGGCCCGCCCTGGAGGCGACCCGAGGGCCTTTTCCCGCCGTTTGTTAACGCTTTTCCCTCGTATCTCTCCCGTTCGCTCGCCTTCCTCCCGCCATTCTCCCCCTTTCTCCCGCCAAACCCCCTCCCGCTCGCCTTCCAGTCGCCGGCATGCCGCCGAAGAAGTACACCATGCCGCGCGCGGCGGCAAACGCGACTGGCGCCGTGGTCCAGCCGAAGCAGAGGAAGCCGAGGGTGCCGCCATCGAAGCCGCCGGGCCTGTCGAACGCCGAGTGGAGGGTGGAAGTTTAGCGGCGCGAAGCATTCACCGCCGACAGGCGGAACAGGGCCATCGCCAAGAAGGCCCGCGACAATGTGGCGCGCTTGGCGGCGTCTTCCTCATCGGTCGACCAGGCGGGGATGAATCCACCCGTCGTCAGCCACGCCCAGTACGCGCCCTGGGGACAGCAAGGCGCCGTATCTCCATGGGGTTCATCGTCGCCCGGGTACGCCGACGGTGACGCGCACGGTGGGTTCAACCCGAACGTGACCTTCCCTCATGGTCACCCCGCTACGCGCACGCCCTCGCCCGCCTTCGTCGGCGTGCAGTACCCTCCATACAACTACTCGCCGCCCGCCTCCTACGCGTCCACACCGATGCCCCATCTCTACCGTGGACCTCTGCCCTTCTCGCACCTCGGCGACGCCGACGACACGGGAGCCGACATGGACGACATCATCGCGACAGGATCGACCGCGGTCGCCGCCTCTCCCGGGTTCGCCACCCAGGACGAGGTAGTGGATCTCAGCGGCGACATGGAGGCCGAGCTCGGCTACGTCTACGGCGAGGACGCGCAAGAACCCGAGGAGGAGGAGGAGGAGGAGGATGAGCCGGCTCCTGTTCCGACGAAGGGGCGCCCGAAGAAGAAGAAGAAGCGGGCGGCCAGGTCAGGCGAACCGCGCATCAAGTGGACGTCCAAGGAGGAGGAATGCCTCGCCGAAGCATGGAAAGTCGTCTGCCTCGACCCGACCACCGGCGAGAACCATAGCTTGGAGACGTTTTTTGTAACGCCAGACTACGTCCGATCGCCGGATTTGCGGCGTCTTTTGTGAGCGGGAACGACCAAGTTTAAATTTCCTGCATCCTGGGGCCGGCGTGTGGGGGCGTGACTGGGCGCTAGGTCGCCCCCAGGGGCCGAACTAGCGCCGGCACGCCCCCAGGCCGCTCTATTTAGGCGTCCTCGGGGGCCGAATGGCTGGAGATGCCCTTATAGCCTCCTTTTCTTTGCATGTGTTGTCATTCAATGCGGTTATCTCCATCCGTTGGAAATAATAAATCAAATGTCAAATGTGAAATGGCTAACTCACACATACTTTTAATTATAATATTCGGAAATCATTTAAGCGCTTGGTGATTGTGTTAGATTACTTGGAAAGAAACAAAGCTAATGAATAAACCGATGAACAATATGTGCTGATATTGCATATTGGCTGACTTGCTGAGATGTAACTATTGGTTTGTTTGTTCATTAATATACGGTGATAGCAAGTCATGATTTTGACAATTAATTTATTTGCTCTACTGCAGTAATATATGCTTGATGATAGTGGAAAACATTGATATGCTTAACCCCAGCTCAACTCTATGCGTGCATAGTCATATACAATAGCTTATCCAGTTTAAATCTTGATGTGTGCAGGTCCGAGGGAGAGTACGTGGGCCGCGCTGATGATAGGCCTTCATCCTGCTGCTCAACTTGGTTACATTAAATTGCATGTGTCAATGCACTGCAGGCCCTTGATGGAGTGGAGCCAACGAAAGGCTCGAATATGTGATGTCAAATATCAGGCAAAGACAGAGTACTCGTGTATTATATATCGTTGGCAGTAATGGGCTTTTGTGACGGAGAAAACAATAAATAGTGTACCTGCATGGAGACTAGAGACTTTATTTTTTATTTTTTTTGCATGTTGTAATTTGGAGAATTTGCAAACATAATGGCAGTGAGTGGGCACGTAGGGGTGTTAGGGCATATTTTATATATTCAGTTCTAGCAGCTGTTAGGATAACTTTGTGTGATGGTAATGTGCTGGCACTACTCTACCTGGGGTGGGGAGGAGAAAAAGAGAGCAAAGAACGGAGCTGCAACTCGGTGATATTGATCTTAGGTGTGCATAGGCGAGATTTTTTTTTGTTTTCTACTACATTTCCCAACATTGTTTACAAGAGAATACTTGATGGTGTTACCTATGGTGGGGAAGAGAAAAGGAGAGCAATGAACGGAGTGAGACGATGATCAACTAAGAGCATCTCCACTCGTTCAGCCTCCCAGCACATAGGCCGGCGCTCTCCCGGCGATTTTTAGGCCCTGGGGTGATCTAGGTCCTAGTCACGCCCCCAGGTGCCGCCCCCAAGGCATCGCAAATTCAAACTTGGTCCATTCTAGCTCCCAAAAAACGTCACAACTCCGGCGATCAGCGTCATAGTTCGACCATTACCTTGCCACAGTTCGGCGATCACATGAAAAGTTCGGCGTACAAAAATAAATGACGCGTAGTCAATGCATCAAACGGCGGTGTCGGCCTCCGGCGTCGGAGGACTCGGCGTGCGCGGGCTGGGCGGCGTCGGCGCGGCTTCTGTGCTGCTGGGCGTCGTGGAGGCATCATCGCTCGGGCTTGGCGGCGGCGTTGGCGTCGGCGTGGAAGTTGGTGGCGTCGTCGATGGCATCTGGTTCAGGATGAGGCCGCGCTCCGTTAGGTACCACGCCTTGAGCTGCGGGTCATCGCTCCGGAGCTTGTCCGCCCCGCCCATCAGGAAAGCCATGTCAGTGTTCCTCTTCGCGGCGACGTTGGTCCGGAGCAGGTCGAGCTTGACGACGCTGTTCGTCATCAACACCGACCACCGCGCCTTGGTTTTTCTCTTCCTGCTGGGCGGCCCGGGTCTGGGCGTCGGCGAGGCAATACTCGATGGACTCTTGCACACATGCGGTAGCCGACTCGGCGTGTTTCCCCCTTTTGGCCCCTTTGTTGTCGTCCAGGCGCCCGTCGGCCGCGCCCAGCGTTGGCGTGTCCGGCTTGTACGTCTCCTTGGCCTTGAACAGGGTGCGCCAGACATCCGCCCACTTCTCGCACTTCTTGATCAGCTTGAAGACGCGGAGGTACTTGTAATCTTGGTCGCTGCTGTCCTGGCGAAACATGGCGAACATCCGCACCAGCTGCGCCGAGGAACAACAGTCGGCGGGCGCACAGACGGCGAAAAGAAAAGCGAGAGACCGGCGTGCCATACCTGATCCTTGATGCTGGCACCGCTCTCTGGGTGAGCCGCGATCTCCTCGATGATCTCATGCCATTTGTTGCACGCCGTTTGGATGAGCCCCCTATGGTTCGACATTGCCTTCGACCCGCGCTGCATGTGGACGCCTTTGAAGTAGGGGCCGACGAGCTTGAGCTCGTCGAACTCGACCTTGATGCGCTCTCAATATGTCTCGACGCTCTGGTTTGTGCCGGTGATCGGGTCGAGGTAGACGACTTTCCACGCTTTGGCGAGGCACTCGCCCTCCTTGGACGCCCACTTGATGCGCGGCTCGTCGGTCCTGGCCGCCCGCTTCTTCTTCTTCTTCTTCTTCTTCTTCTTCTTCTTCTTCTTCTTCTTCTTCTTCTTCTTCTTCTTCTTCTTCTTCTTCCCTTTCCACGCCGGAGCAGGCACCGGCTCCTCCTCCTCTGGCTCCTCCTCACCGTAGTCGAGCTCGCCGTCCATGTCGTCGTTGAGGTCCATTGTGTCGTCTCGGGCAATGAACCCGGGGGAGGCGCCGGCGGCGGCTGAGCCGGTCGTGATGATGTCGTCCATGTCGGCCTCCTCGTGTTGGTGTCGCCGAGATGCGACGAGGAGGCTTGTGAGAAGAGCAGCGCGCCACGGCGGAGAGGTGGCGTCGGGAGGCTGCATAGGCCAGCGGCGAGTAGGTGTACGGAGGGTACTGCACGCCGTCGAAAGCGGGCGAGGTCGTGCGCTGGGTCGGGTGACCATGGGGGAAGGTGATGTTGGGGTCGAACCTGCCGTGCGCGTCGCCGTAGGCATAGCCCAGCAACAGCGTGCAACCCCAGGGTTGTGGTGATGACGAGAAGCCGGCCGGAGAGCCGACACTTTGCTAGCTCCAGGACGCGTACGGGCCGTGGCCGCCAGGTGGATTCATTATCCCTGCGCGACCCGCCTTGGTTTGTTCGGCCGAGTGCTCCGCCTGCTCCACCACCGGGCCTTCTTGGTGTTCGCCTTGTTCCGCCGGTCGGTGGTGACAGCCTCCCGGCGCTGAACTTCCGCCCTCCAGTCGGCGTTAGACATGCCCGGGGGCTTGGACGGCGGCGCCCTCTGCTTCCTCTGCTTCGGCTGGGTGGCGGCGGCGTTGGCTTCCGTCGCGGCGCGATGGACCACGTACTTCTTCGGCGGCATGGCGGCCGGCTGGGAGGGGAGAAGGAGGAGAATGGCGGGAGGAATGGAGAATGAGAGGGAAGACGAGGGGGGAAAGCGGGAGGAAACGGCTGGAAAAGGGCCTTCTCTCGCCGACAGAGCGGCCCCACGCCCCTTTTTTCTTCTGTCGGCGCCCCCGGGTGACCCCGGGCGCTTGGGTTCGGCCCGGGGTCGCCGGTTGTTATTTCGGCCCAAACCGGCGCTAAATGAGATCCTGAGGGTGTGACTGGGCCAATTTTCGGTTGCCAACGCTAAAAAAACGCTTTGGAGGCCTGTTGGGGGCGCGGCTGGGGTTACTCTAATAACCGGTTTGGTGAACCTGAATGGAAGCAAGGAAGGAAATCCAAACTTGAGTTTGATAGCCAAACTACTAGATTTAGCAAACAGCTGCTGCTGCTTCAGGTAGTACATGCGACGAACACACTCGCGTACAGATGAAATGGTGTTGCTCACGTACACTATAACTAACTAGTACTTCCTCGGTTCCTAAATATATGTCATTAGAGAGACTTCAGTATAGATTACATACGGATGTATATCAATATATTTTAGCGTAAATTTATTTATTTTATTCCGTATGTAGTTCATATTAAAAAATTTAAAAAGACTTATATTTCGAAACGGAGGGAGTAGTTGATTGCTATATTGTATACTAGACTAGTCCTATTATAGGACAAACTATGTACATGCCAGCCGACAGTTTCCTAGTATGAATATGGACTTGCATCAACTCTAATGTTTACCTTAAAAAAAAATCAACTCTAATGTCCTAGCCGCACTGGTCCGATCCTGAATTTCATCCTCGCGTAATAGATTCCCTGGCATGCGGCCGTTGCCGCCACCATGTACCCCGGTTCGTACGAAGAAGTAGCAACAACCTTCTACTTCTGAGATTGCCAGCTGACTGGACTGTCTTCGAGGAAGAACAACACAGCTGACGTGTGCTAATCATGTAGTCCACCTCGCCACAATGGTCCGAGTCGTTGGAGAAGACCAAGGTTTATTCGTCACCACGACAATACACGCATCCGTGCGTCAGTGTGTCGGCGATGTAGCGGAACAAGTGTTCTACAGATGTGAGGTGATCGCTGGATGAAGTCTCCATGAATCGACGCAAGAACTTGACAGTGAATGAGATGTCTAGTTAGGTGTGCACGAGGTACCTGAGACTGCCATGACACCGTGTTAGAATTAAGGGCGGACATGGTCCGGTCCGGTCCGGTCCCTGACCGAGCTGCCGGCGGACCGGACCGGACCATACTGACCAGCTGGGCGGTCCTGATTTCAGGGACCGGACCGACCGCGCTCCAGCCTTGGCCGGATCGAGAGGACCGGCCGTCGTCACCGTAAATGAGGGCACAACGCGCACTGAGGGATTGCTGGACAGTGCAGGAAGTGATAGGATGCGGCGGCGCCATTGTTAGCCATCAACCTATGTGTGTTTGCTGCTTAGTAGATTTTCTGTCCATTTCTTCTTCGATACAACCCCTAAACACATCAATGGAGGAAATCTCTTTATACCCCTTTATAAACAAAGGGTAGGATGGTCTTTTCTCGCATCGAGACAACCAAAGGACAAATTGAGCACAGAACCTCCCGGTCACACACAGAGGGGTAAACCACTCCATCAACGAAGCTACCATGCCTAATTAGCAGCGCAGAAATTTAAAAACTATTGTCCTAGTTTAGGAAGCTTGCCATGCAGTATTAAATATCATGGCGAGATAAGGGCTGCGACGTTAAGACTATCCACAGTGGGAGTAACATACAGTGTAACATCACACTTATCTAGGCAAAATAGATAATGTGGCATGTAATTAATGAAGAAAGAGAGGCATGTGGTAACATAGCTAGTTAGTGATACATCACACATATCAAGAAAAGATGAGTCTACAACCTAATAAATGAAATGATGCATGACACAACACATATGTTACCACCCACTGTCAAGGTAATAACATAGACTAGTAACATATGCATATTACTACTCTAAGTTACTCCCCACTATGACTAATCTAATAGGAACCGGCCGTGCAGGCGCTTGCTTTTACAACAGATTAGCATGCATGGCATGCAGCCTTTATTAGCGTGAGTTTTGTGGCAGCTATAATTACGGGCATTAATTAACATAGAAAAGGAAAACGAATCGCCCGCGATTACTGGTGAGAATTACCCGTATGGAGCTCCCACGCGACGAAGCATTGGTCCTAGAGTTTTGGTCATTGTGCCCAATATACCCGGGCGGGGAGAGTATGAACAACGACATATTTGAACATTTTTGGAATTTTGAACGCAACTTTTTTTAAACACGAACATTGTTTAAAATTTGAAAAATATATGAAATGGCAAACAATTTTTTTGAAAGTGGAACACATTTTGAAACTCCGAAAAACAATTTAAAATGGGAAAAACTGAATTCCAAACAATTTTAAAACTCTGAACTTTTTTAAAACAAAATTATTTTTCGAATTCTTCAAACTTCTTGGGAAATATGAATAAATAAATAAGTATGTTGAAAATTTATGAACTTTACAATTTTTGGAAAAGAAAAAATAAATGGAAAAAAAATAAAAAATGATTCATGAACTTTTTCCCAAACCGGTAAAACTGACCTGGAACCATCTAGAAGGTTTCAAAAAATGGCATCTCAGAGGCAATGAACAGATTAAAATGGGCAGGCCCATGTTCACTCGTATTGACCTGGTATTTGCGAAACAACGAACTATTTTTGGACATTTTTAATATGACCCCAACTCTTGCGAACAGGTTGGCATGACCATGTTAGGCTTCCATGCCATGTTTGAATAATTTTCGATACCGTATGCAAGTTGCGACAGGTCCGGTCATTTATGAGCATTTTTTGATCAAGAAAACTACAGAAAATGCAAAACTTGTCGAAAACCCAAACAACTTGGCATGATGCCACGAATTAGAGATACAAGGTCATGAGAAAAACTTGGGGTCATTCCAAGGTTGTCAAGAAACTACGTGCTCTCAGACGGTGCCTTCTGGCAGGACACCCTCCATTAAATATGGTCTAATTTTGGACATTGTTGAAATAAGTCTAACTTGTGTAAGTTGGTGGGAATGCCCGTTGTAGGCATCCATGCAATGTTTGAACAAATTTCGACACCGTATGCAAATTGCGACACATCCAACTGAAGGAAATATGCCCTAAAGGCAATAATAAAGTTGTTATTTATATTTTCTTATATCATGATACATATTTATTATTCATGCTAGAATTGTATTAACCGGAAATTTGATACATGTGTGGATACATAGACAAAACACAGTGTCCCTAGTAAGCCTCTACTAGACTAGCTCGTTAATCAAAGATGGTTAAATTTTCTAGCCATAGACATGTCTTGTCATTTGATGAACGGGATCACATCATTAGGAGAATGATGTGACCGACAAGACCCATCCGTTAGCTTAGCATATTGATCGTTAAGTTTTATTGCTATTGCTTTCTTCATGTCAAATACATATTCCGTCGACTATGAGATTATGCAACTCCCGAATACCGAAGGAGTACCTTATGTGCTATCAAACGTCACAACGTAACTGGGTGATTATAAAAATGCTCTATAGGTATTTCCAGAGGTGTTTGTTGGGGTGGCATAGATCGAGATTAGGATTTTTAACTCTGAGTATCGGAGAGGTATTTCTGGGCCCTCTCGGTAATGCACATCATGATAAGCCTTGCAAGCAATGTGACTAATGAGTTAGTTGTGAGATGATGCATTATGGAACGAGTAAAGAGACTTGCCGGTAACGAGATTGAACTAGGTATGAAGATACCGACGATCGAATCTCGGGCAACTAACATACCGATGACAAAGGGAATAACGTATGTTGTCATTACGGTACGCCCGATAAAGATCGTTGCAGAATATGTGAAAACCAATATGAGCATCTAGGTTCCGCTATTGGTTATTGACCGGAGAGGTGTCTCGGTCATGTCCGCGTGCGCGTGGCCAAGGGAGAGTGTTAACATAAAATAGAGGTTAGAGAGGACAGTCCCTCCCCACCGTCCTCCTCCGGCATTGAGAACTCCTGCGAGAAAGCTTTGTTGTGCTGCAAAGTTTGAAGTTGAAAACATGTCTGTTATGTGAAAAACAAGAGAAAAGTACTTGCATGAATCATGATGCAGAAATAGATGGCTACATAAGGAGGACCGCGGGCATGTATCCAGCGCTAGTCGATTTTTAGAAGAACATGGAAGAAAATGATGGAAGTCGATTTGCCCAACCCCATCTAGCAGGATAAAGCATGCAGGCATGCATGAATACTTTACGTGCTTCAACCCTGTCTAGCCAGCCACCGCACAGCCGGCAAACCGCTCCGCCCACCGGTACTTCCTGCCAGAACGCCGTCACCGCTTGTACCCTTCTCCACCTTCCAGAGCACGACTTGCAACTCAACTGTGACTTGGTGAACTCGACGTGCCAGTCTGCGTGCTAACGTGTAGACCGCGAATCCGTGGGCGGAGGCGCAGCACAACGCTGTGCTTGGCCAGCATTCTCAACATTGCCACCGCTGTGCTACTTGTCGTGGCGGCCTCACAGTTGACGGGTCCTTGGCGACACGGTGGAGTTCCGGGTCGATCCATGTCCTTGGTGCTGTGTCGACAACCAACACCGTGTCACCGCATAACGACTCCAGCATCTAGCTAGTACGAGTGGTGCGTTAAAGGGCTGAAGAAATCAACCAAACTCTCGGGAAGGAAAGGAAAACCCAAAGAAAAAACAGGCCTAAATCTGGGCGGAAACGGAGAAATACTACCAAACTCTCGCCTCGAAATCTCGAATGAGTACGTGGACGCAAAAACAAGAATAATGTATCCGCGTGAAAGGAAAGCACAGCAGTGCTTCCGCGTGACGTTCATTTGCCTGTGTTGGATCTTTCCTAACTTCAAGATTTGAACAAAACAAAATATATAAATGGACGCATACGGCCGGGCGTCGACTACATTTACATGCACCACAGAGCCGGGGCATGGACACATGCAGGCCGGTGACTGTGCTTATTTGCGTATAACATATGTAGACGTAAATATTCGAAAGACACTACAGTTTTTTCGCTTTATAAAACACACACACACGCACACATAAGCACGATACCACAAATCACACACAAACACACGTACTACTTGGCGAGGAAAGGGCCCCGGCCTCGGACGTTGCCCGGGGGATCGTAGCTGCAGATGATGAAGACGCCCCGGTTCCTATCACAGATCACGCGGGCGCAACCGATGCGGGTCGACCTGCGCCACACCACCTGTGTGTAGTGCCCGCAAACCTTGCCCGTGTCGCAGGTATTGCTGCCGCGATGGTAGTTCTGCTTCTCAGATACCCAACTGTTCACCGCGTTGGCTGCGGTCATCCGCTGCGAGGACCCCCAGTAGATGTTCTCCCCGAACCGCCCACCGGAGTGCACCAGCCGGCAGTCGGCGCGGCGCTCCGCCGCGTAGTCCTGTGCGAACTTGGCCACGTTGTTGTTCCACACCACAGGGCCGACGCCGTCCGCTGCACGGGCGCGATTGTGCAGGTTGATGTAGTCCTGCGGGGTGTTCTGCGACGAGACATTGGCTACCACGGCCATGGCCATGGCCAGGGTGAACAATGCAAGACTACTCTTGGAAGATGCCATGACTAGAAGTGGTGGCTCGAGATCGATGTAGAGCGCTGCAATTTGACTTGTATTTGTAGCCTCGAGACGTGGACAAAGTCCATGTATTGCAAACAAGCAACAAGGAGATGCACGTATCATGACTTGCAGCTCCTAGCTACAAGTGGCAACATTCATACGTATGACAAGAAGTAGCTAGTTACTTCCATGCAATTTCCCGAGACATAGACATGCTGGTAAATTAGGTCGGGGAGTCGGGTTTTAGTATGGAACTACCTACATCATAAGAGTATCTCTAATCAATCCTCTATAATTTAAGATATAAATGGCCGAGTAAATTTTAGAGGAGTTTATTTACTCCTCTAAAAATGTGTGGTTTGTAGCCGATCCCTCCCTTATTTTTTTTTGTGCAAAATATTCCTAATTTTATTTAAATACTACATTTCAGCTACATATTTTTTCATAGGTATTAAATCTAAACATAATAATTGACGTTCATACAATTAACAAATATTAGAAATTCAAAGTTTACAAATCAAATTATTCAAATTCAAACACACAGAAGGGTTCAGTTGAAGTAAAGAGCATGATAAAACCACAACTATGAAGTGCCATGAGGATGTCAGTGATGCTCAATAAGATCATCCAAGAGTACGGGTATGAACTGTTCGGTTCTCCATGCTACGATTCGCTGCGAGGATCTCTGCATCATGTTTGCATCGTGATCTAGGACCGTGGAGTTTCAATACTCGGCAAGACCACGAATAATGCCAAAGTGCTTCTGAAGCATACCAAAAACTCTCTTTGAATCCTTCCGTTTTGACCATTGGTAAACGGAGTAGTTTTTTATTGAGAATATAACCAGGCTGTTTGTAACCATGAGTACCACTACTTGCATCACACATACGCATGTCAAGATTGAAACATTGATTTGTGATGGATGTAGCTCATCTATAACAAAATGTATCATTGTATTTCATCTGAAGATTCCACATGGCTCTAATCCTGGAAAATCCCAATATTTCGTCGTCTGAATCTATTCAAATTGTAAAGCTAATCCATCGATTTCCTGGAGGAATGAAACAATCCGACTACTTATACTTCAATCAGATAGGTAATTAATTGAGTTCGACCAATAAAACGACAAACATGATTTAAAACTAGACGGAGCACCTAGATATTCCTGGATGCAGTGGAGGACCAATAAAACATAATCAGAGACGCTGATGGCACTGTAGTAGCGGCGAGCAGTAAAGGGTATGATTCAGTCCCTAATGTTTTAACAGCAGAAGCTTTAGCTTGTAGAGATGGAGCTAAGATGATGAAGATTCTCAATATTCGGCAAGGAACAATGGAGACTGATTCTCAGGAGCTTGTGTCCTTTTGGAGATCCAGAAAACATCATAGATCTAGCATCTTGTCGATTATCAATGAAATACAAGAGCTGGTAGAAGGATGTAGTGGTTTTGATATTTACCATGTTAAGAGGGAGGCAAATATAGGAGCTCACAAAGTTGCCAAATTTGCTTCTGAATCAAATCCGGAGTGTGCCTGGATTCACCAGGTGCCGGATAGCATCCTTCGGTGTACTAGACAAGATTGTAATCATGTTACTAGTTAATGATGAAGCTCTTGTTTGAATCGCAAAAAAAAGTTCGGATGGGAGAAGATAATAGTGGTCACTCCTTGTCCCTGCAACGCAATGTAGTCGAAATACATAGTGTATTCATTCAATTTTTCTGCCCTAAACTGACATGCAGAATCTGATAGCAAATAATCCAACTAACTTTAGACATGTAATTATATTGACAGCCACATCCCCATGTCTACGTCTTTCAATGAAGAAAATCGAATTATATGAAAATTAAATTCTAGATCAATATGGTTAATTAATCACATCATTTGATTGCAACATTAGAGTTGACTCTAGACACGTGAATGTGTGATGCTAGTATAGGGATCGGATAAGGACTACCATTTCGTGTTTAGCTTAGATGCTTTGATAGTTTTTAAACATTAAAATGCACTATTTGTTTAATCCATTGCTCCATTAGCTTGCCTTGACAACTTCTACACGCCTGTAGCTTAGAGTATCGTGTTTGACTGTAACAAGAGAAGGTTTGCTTAAACATGATGGAAGTAGAGAAAATGCAACATTGTCAGCTAATCAACAAGAGAAAATGCGTGACTAGTTCAAAGGCTGAGCACAGCGACTAAGCAACAACATACCACCACCTCTTTTTTCTGTATATAAGGATCTGAACAGGCAAAATGCCCCTTTGGTAGAATAACAACTAGCAACATATTAGATTCATAATACTGGCCAGTAGCGCCTTCAATATGGTTGAAATAGACAAAGTCCACGACTGTCACTCTCTGTAAACTAGTGGCCCGGTCTATGATGTTGTTTGTAGCTTAACGACCAAGCAGAACGACTAAACAGCACATCACCATTTCTTTATATACCACAAATTAATGTACATCGATCCACAACTAATTTAGCTATTATAGGGATCTGGACGGGAAAGATGCTACTTGTTACTAACAAGATGAGTAATGGGCCAAACGCACCTCGAATATGATAGCTTAAGTATGTCTTTAGTGTTGGGACAAACCTCCAACCAGCTCTCTCTATCTCTCATTCGCACCAATGAAGGTGGAAGATGGAAAACACGATTTTCCCGACCCACAAACGTCTCGGCCGCATGAACGGCGCCTCGGCCGCATGAACGGCCTTACTTTACTGGGCACATATCCAGGTTCGGCAACAGATCATAGCCTACCCATAGGAGCTCTCTCTCCTGCCGACCGGGCGCACACCATGGTCCCTGCGGAGATTACGCTCATCTCTAGTTTTCCTAGGCTCGGCTCATTCCGACGCCACACCCACACGAGAGACTACTGGAGACTAACATCTCTCCTACCTCCTCTACTTTCTCTACACACACCGCGGGATCTACAAATAGCCTTACGCACGCACACAGCCACGGCCACACCGGCCACTAACACACGCACGCGCGGATCACCCGGCCAGTACTAGCACGTACTCACCTGGGCTAACAAACTCAGCCATGCATTGCCATGCACTAACAGCCCACAACTCTAGCTAACAGCTGCTGCCTTACAAGAGCCGGACCCGGAGGGCACACACACGCCGGACAATGCCCAGACAATGCCCACACCCTCCATGGACTTGACCTGGACGTGCTCATGCCGGTCACAACCGTGACAAGCATGGCTTATTGCAAACACTTAGTTATAGTACACCATAATTAAGCGGTGAAGACGTGAGATGAAAGAAAAGTTATAGCAACCAAAAAAGTTTGAAAACCGCAAATCCATACAACGACATGCATGTCAGGTCATTTGACCACATATACACACATAACAATGAATATAGCACACAGACAAAACTTATTCAGAAAAAAAATACATAGTTCAAACATAAAATTTATAAGCTCTTTTATGGTGATTGCAGAGTTACCACATGTTCTTTCAGGTAACTCTCAATTTGATTATTTTTCATCGCCTAGTTTATCATGTTAATTAAAATTATTATTTTTAATCAATAAGAGAACGACCATCAAAGATGGCCAAATTTACAAATTTTCTGCCACCGCCTATGTGAGAAAAAAAAGTTTCATAGAGAGTCAATGAGTCCAACTAGGCAAACCCTCGCCGTGATCGCTGTCCCTCCCTACCTCCTAGCGCAGCTGCGACAGGAAGGTCGCTCACCGCCCCATGTCCGCACGGCCGGTCACAGCCACAACCGTACCCAGACGGCGGCGGTGCCACCGATGCATCCGTCCTGCTCCCTCTCCTTCTCGCCCTGCATGATGCCGCACCACGGTCTTCCAGGCGCACTTGACCCGGGTACGCCACAACCGCCACGGTCGGATGCTCCACCGCGAATCGGCTATAGGCGCTGCCAGTCCTTGTCTCCCGCTGCTTCAGATCCCCAGTCTCGCCCAGTCACCGCACCACCTTGCGTCGGCACTGCTGAATGCCGAAACGCCCGCCGCCTGCGTTTCCTTCTCTACACACGAGCCCGCAACGCCGTCCATGGTAGCACCACCGTCGGTCGACCTAACCCTCCACTGGCTTGCCAGCGAGTAGAACTCCAATTTAACCACATGGTCATATTGTCTCGATGTTCTGATTTAGCTTAAGGTCTTGTTTGTTTGGGCTTATGTTTCTGCTTTTGCAACTTTTCCACTTTGGCCAAAAAGACAAAAAAGCTCCTAAATAGGGGCATTTGACTTATTTAGGAGCTTTTTTGCCTTTTTGGCCAAAGTAGAAAAGCTGCAAAAGCAGAAGCATAGGGCAAAACAAACAGGGCCTAACAGCATCATAAATCAAGTCAAATGACTAATCTACAATCATGAGCAGCAAGGTAGCTTGGAGAAGAACTGCCTCTTGGCGACTTAATTTCTTCCTCGATCTGGTCAATGGGCGCGACGATGGTTCTATTAATTACTACCTCCGTAAAGAAATAGAAGTGCGTTCAGATCTTGGTTTAGAGAGGGAGTAATAATTTGGAGAGGGAGTATTGATTACTACTTTAGTGATCTACACTCTTATATTGCTTTAGAGAGGGAGTAGTAATTTGGGGCTGGAACTGGATCTTGGGTTCCTGGATTAGTTGGCCGGCTATGTCCCACTGGTTTATTTATTTATTTTGTATTTGGTTCATGCAGAGACTGTCATCACGGTGGGTGACTCCAAGGAAACCATATGTGAAGCTGTAGAGAAGCTTAGGGTTGATTTGGGAAGCCACAACCCTGGACCTATACAAAGGTACCAATCATAATTTTTTTTCTCATCGGGATTTTGTTTCGAGTTCTGCAAATATGTTACTCCCTAGTGCCAAGTACTAAATCTATCAGTCAATGTGGTCCTCTTTCTTTGATTTTGTAATGGAATGCATTTCCTGTACGAATTATGATGTTGTTCTTCTTATCTGCTTGCCATGTGGTACTGATACCTAAATTGGTGATGGATAAATATTGTTGAGAACTACCTTTAATCTTTTTGTACATAAATGGTAGCCATTAGATACAAAGTGTTGATTGGTGTTTTGGATTATGATTGACAATGAATATTAAAATAAATTACATCAGGGTATTGAAAGCAATTGTGAGGTAGATTTTTTTTCAAGCTAGAGAAATCATTTGTCAAGTTTCATCAACGATGGAATTGTTATTGTCAAGATTAGTATGCTTATGTAAAATATAGCGAATGACTTGCATATGTTTCCAAGAAAACAATGCCTTGCATAATAATAGCAGGTGGCGGGACGTAAATGCTTAGATAAAAATGGAAGTACTCATCAGTTATTACACATAACATGGCACGGAACGTTCCGTTTGCACGCATCAAACAACTATATGGCCGGATGGCCGGCTATTGATTTCTTTAGGCAAGCACATATTCTTAAACATAATTTCCATGTTAAACTTTGGAAGACCCCCTTCCACCTAAGAGTGATCCTGTAATTTAATTAAAAACTCCCTCATACATTGAAATATGCTTATCTTCATGAAAAGAAAATATATCATGTGTTATCAATGCTAACCTTTCACTGCACGAAGAAAAGAGATTATGAAAATCATTGAGGAAACATCATGCTGCAATTGGATATACTCTTGATGATTTTAAGGGCATCGGCTCTACTCTTTGTCAGCACAAGGTTAATATGTAACCGGATGCTAAACCGGTTGTTGATCATCAATGTCGTGTGAATCCCAAAATGAAGGATATGGTAAGAACTGAGATATTAAAGCTCCCGGAGGTAGGTATAATTTATCCTATAGATGAGAATAGATAGGTTATTCATGTTCATTGTTTCCCTAATAAAGGTGGCATAATTGTTGTTCCTAACGATAAAAATGAATTTATCCCTCAAAGAATGGTAACTGGGTATAGGTTGATAATTGATTATAGAAAATAAAATAAAGCTATTAAAAAAGATCATTACCCTTCGCCCTTTATTGATGAAATGTTATAGAGATTGTCTAAGCATACACACTTTTTCTTTCTAGATGGATACTCTGGTTTCTCTCAAATACATGTATCATGAGGAGATCAAGAGATATGTACTTTTATTTGTCCTTTTGGGACTTACGCTTATAGACGTATGCCTTTTGATTATGTAATGCACCTGCTACCTTGCAAAGATGTATGACTGCTATATTCTCATAATTTTGTGAGAAAATTGCCGAGGTATTCATGGATGATTTTTTCGTTTATAGGACATCCTTTGATGACTGCTTAAGGAATCTTGACAAAGTTTGGCAGAGATATAAGGATACTAATCTCAACTTAAATTGGGACAAGTACCACTTTATGGTAAATGAAGGCATAGTACTTGATCATTAAATTTCTGAAAAAGATATTGAGGTAGATAAAGCTAAAGTTGATGCAATTAAGGAAGTGTCATGACCTAATGATATCAAAAGTATAAGAGGTTTCCTTGGTCATGCTGGTTTCTACTGAAAGTTTATAAATGACTTCTCTAAAATTTATAGGCCTCTTACTAATCTCTTAAAAAAGAAGTTCCGTTTTTTATGATGATTGCGTAGAAGCCATTGAAGTACATAAGAAAGCTCGACTATAAAGACCTATTGTTCAACCACCTGACTAGAACTTACCCTTGGTGTATGTATGATGCTAGTGATTATGCCATTGGTGTTGTTCTAGTTGAAAGAGCTGAGAAGAAACTGACTGTTATTCATTATGCTAGTAAGACCTTTGATAGTGCTCAAAGAAATTATGCTACTACTTAGAAAGATTTTTAGTAGTTGTGATTGCTTGTGATAACTTTAGACCTTACATTTTTATTCTAGAGTTACTATTAACAGTTATCATGCTGCTATAAAATATCTTATTGATAAGAAAGATGCTAAACCTAAGAATGATTATGTGGGTTCTTTTGTTACAAGAATTTGAGTTGCATATAGTTGATAGGAAGGAGCCGATAATCCTATAGCAGATAATTTGTCTAGGCTGGAAAATATTCTTGATGACTCATTGTCTATTTATGATAGTTTTGGTGATGAGCAATTAGTTGTCATAAATGCTTACACTTCTCGCGATAATCCTTGGTATGCATATTATGCTAATTTCACCATTGCTAAATATATACCACCTAATTACATGCACCAACAAAAGAAAAAGTTCTTCTTTGGTTTAAGACATTACTTTTGGGTGCCCGTGTCTTTATAAAGGAGTAGATGGTGTTATTAGACACTGTGTACATGGGCACAAGCAGGAACAGATCCTAATGAGCTGCACCATGTAGAAGACTTAGCTGCACATAAGGTACATTTTGCAAGAATCTTCTCTCCAAATGGGAAGGACCATACGTCCTTCAAGAAATTTATTGAGTCGGAGGCATCAAGATCAATAAGGCCAAATGCACTACTCCAAGGATGGTTAATGGGCATAGAATTAAACAGTATATTGAAGGTACCCCCATTAACGTTGAACCCAACATTATGCAAATAATTACACAGGTATGTGATACGGTAAGTAAATCGACTCTAAAAATTTAGTAAAAACATTTACTGTCAGTTTTTAAATATTAGAAAAATTAGGAATATAAGAAACAACGTAGAGGTCCACAAGGAGAACACAAGGCAGGGGGCACGCCCTGGTGCCTTCTGGGCCCCTCGTGCACCTTCCCTACTCCGTATTCTTCCCATATACTTGTTCCCGTATTCTTCCTGATGATTTGACCACTGTATCGCAAGTTTCCCCTCTGTTCTTATTCCGGACTGTCTTTCTAATAGATCTAGATCACCATGTCGCCATCAAGCTCATCCAAGGAAAAGTTCTTTGAGAATGTAATGAACTCTTAACTTCCAGAGGTGATGAAACACCCTCAAACCATGGAGTTTGGCAGAACTCTTACCTTGTGTGAGTGGGTGCTTCAAATCTGTGATGTTCAAGGGTCGAACAATGCGGGAAGCGAGAAGGCCAGGCTTGAAGCAGTGGACTAGAAAATCTTCAAGTGTCATGGGATGCTGGAGCGTGGACTGAGTGCCAAGCACTCCATGATCATAGATTTTATTTGTGAGTACAAGCGGGCAACAAGGACATTGGAGTGGCCATATTAAGCTTCGTGACCGGATTGAGAATCTTCAAGCACAGATCTTTGATTTGCAAAACCAAAACTATGAGTATGAATCCAGAGTTAAAAGGATGAGCTTAGCTATAGATTTCAGGATTCTAGAGACTCGTTCTTCCTTCTTCGAGGGTGAGCCCATGCCTTGCAGGAGAAGGATAAGGCCACTACTTCATGACCACCACCATCAAAGAAAAAAACTTGAGTACACGGGAATGGGCACCTGATGACCCACAAGTATAGGGGATCAATCGTAGTGTGGTGTTTTCACCTCCTCCAAATGAACTTAAATTTTGCAGACATGTTCTCCTACACCAACATATCTAGGTTTTTAAGATTTTACATTTTTTTGAATTTCTTTGAATTTATACTGCCTTGTAGACTGACTGATGAAGAAATCAGTCTATACCTTAAGGGGGCATTGTAAACTAAATCTATTTTGAAATTTTCCTTCATAGCCATGTTTGGCACATGTAATTGACCATGTATAACAAATTTGGGGTCATTTGGAGATGGTCCAGAAAATCACCTTTTTCTACAAAAACTGGCTTAAGTGAGACCAAATCGTCTGTCCGTAGTGTGGAGATTTTTTTCACCTCCTCCAAATGAACCTAAATTTTGCACACATGTTCTCCTACACAAACATTGCTAGGTTTTCAAGGTTTTACATTTTTTTTTGAATTTTTTTAATTTATACTTCCCTGTAGACTGACTATTGAAGAAATCGGCATATACCTTAAGGGCGTATTGTAAATTGAATCTATTTTGAAATTTTCCTTCGTAGCCATGTTCGGCACATGTATTTGACCATGTATAACAAATTTGGGGTCATTTGGAGATGGTCCAAAAAATCACCTTTTCTATAAAAACTGGCGTAGTGTGGTGATTTTTTTACCTCCTCCAAATGAACTTAAATTTTGCACACATGTTCTCCTACACAAACATAGCTAGGTTTTCAATGTTTTCAATTTTTTTTGAATTTATTCTGCCATGTAGACCGACTGTTGAAGAAATCGGTCTATACCTTAAGGGGGCATTGTAAACTAAATATATTTTGAAATTTTCCTTCATAGCCATGTTTGGCACATGTATTTGACCATGTATAACAAATTTGGGGTCATTTGGAGATGGTACAAAAAATCAAATCACTTCTACAAAAGCTGCCTTAAGTGAGACCAAATGGTCCCTCCGTAATGTGGTGATTTTTTTCACCTCCGCCAAATGAACTTAAATTTTGCACATATGATATCCTACACAAACATATCTAGGTTTGCAAGGTTTTACATTTTTTGATTTTTTTTGAATTTATACTGCCCTGTAGACTGACTGTTGAATAAATCAGTCTATACCTTAAGGGGGCATTGTAAACTAAATCTATTTTGAAATTTTCCTTCATAGCCATGTTTGGCACATGTATTTAACCATGTATAACAAATTTGGGGTTAGTTGGAATAGTTGTTTAAATGAAGGAATATTTGATTTTTTTGCTTATTGAATGATGGAAGGATGGAATGTGTCCGGATGAACAAATGTCACTAACTTGACTAAACCCCATTAACTGAACCACATGTCCCACAATTAATGAGACATGTATTATGGAACAAATTTGGGGTCATTTGAAGATGGTCCAAAATTCCACTTCAATATTTCAGATTTTTTAAAAAAATTAATATATTTGAAATGGAATATTCAATTGTGCTAACTTATGAAAACCTCAAGTCCATGTATTCCAGTTTGTAAGCTATGTAAATAAGGCATGTGTACTTTATAAACATTTTCAACATTTTCTATTTTTTAAAATATATTTGAAATGGAAGATTCAATCAAGCTAACTTATGAACATTGACAAAAAAAGATTTTCAAAATTTTCTAAGTTTTAAAATATATTTGAAATGGAAGATTCAATCAAGCTAACTTATGAACATTGGAAAAAAAAGATTTCCAAAATTTTCTAATTTTTAAAATATATTTGAAATGGAAGATTCAATCATGCTAACTTATGAACATTGAAAAAAAAGGATTTTCAAAATTTTCGAATTTTTAAAATATATTTGACATGGAAGATTCAATCATGCTAACTTATGAACATTGACAAAAAAATTAAAATTTTCCTAATTTTTAAAATAAATTTGAAATGGAAGATTCAATCATGCTAACTTATGAACATTGACAAAAAAAAGATTTTCAAATTTTTCTAATTTTTAAAATATATTTGAAATAGAAGATTCAATCATGCTAACTTATGAAAACCACAAGTCCATGTCTTTCACTTTGTAACCTATGTACATAAGGCATGTGTACTTTATAAAAAAAACATTTTTATTGGTAGGAAAAATAAATGTGGCAGATAAAAACATTGACCAAAAAAATCCATGTAAATTCAAATGTTATATTTTGCATACACTACTTTTAGTTTTAACATTTTATCTTTTATTTTCTTATAAATCAGTTGCAGTTTGCAAATTCAAATAATTAGGATAATTTCTTTGCTTATATTGCACTCCTTTTTTACAAAAATCCATTATATCTTAATTCAACTGTTGTTCTTTGCACACACCATTACCAAGCACTATTTTCTTACTCTTCTATATTTCTATTCTATTTTCTTCATACATTTGATGAACTCTATTCTTGCTCTATTTGCTTATTCAAATGATAGAATGATGGTCAATTAGCACTAACTTGACTAAACCACAATATATGATTTGGTATGCTTTGCAAATGGGGCACATCATGTTGCACATGGCCACAACATGGGAAGTTTATGCAGCATGTCTCATTAGTGAGGCAACTTCGAACCAGCTACTGTGATCATTGCAGCATCCGAATATAAACACTGAGACAAAGCATAGCTAACCAGATTCCAGTGCATCTAGACAGTACATATAGTTCAGAGACATACTACATTACTTAGAGTCTACCATACTCCAGGTAGAACAACCTTCCAACAGTTCACAACCACATGGACTAGTGCAAAAGTAAAATATCATCAACTATACTGATGATGAGTACCACTTCCAACTTCACAAAGGGTTACTAAATGGGACCCATAGCCTTTAGGAGGGCTGCATGCTCTACCCTGATCTTGACGTCGTCCCCACTCATCGCTAAACCACGTGCATTCGACATAAGGCGCTCATAAAGCCCATCCTTGGGCTTTGGCTTAGTGGTGCAGTATGGGCACTCGAGCTTGCCCCCCTTGAAGCACGCCGCCTTTCCCTTCTCCCTGATCTTCTCGGCTTCCTTCTCAATGAAGGACTCTTTGTTCCCATCGTACACCTCATCTCCAGAGTTACACTGCACATACAAATGAATTGCATAAATACATTATGCATTCATATAGGCATTAATGAACAAACAACACATACTTCCCATTTAGAGGAATGTAATTAAAAAATATCATATAATTGCCATTTACTAGAATTTAATGAACAAACAAACAAAATAGCCACGTATAGTAATTTAATTAAACAAAAAACAGTAAATTACCACTTACATCAATTTCTTTGACAAACTAGAAAAAAAAACCATGTAGATGCATTCATATACTACTTATACTGAACTAAACAAATGAAATTTCAAATTTAGGGAAATTAAATGAAAATATAATAAAATTTTCAATTTTAGAAGAATTTAATGGACAAACAACAGAATATTTCCATTTATATGCATTCATATATGGTTTCATGAACATAGATCACAAATATCCCATTTAGAGCTAATTAATGCACAAGCAACACAACTTTTAGAGGAATTAAATGAAAATATAAGAAAATTTTCCATTTTAGAATAATTTAATGGACAAACAACAAAATATTTCCATTTATATGAATTCATATATGGTTTCATGAACAAAGACCACAAATATCCCATTTAGAGCTAATTAATGAACAAACAACACAACTTTATGATATGAATGAATAAACAACATGACAATCCAATTTAGAGGCATTCATATAGGGATTTATCAACAAACAACATCTCATACAAATTAATAAACAGACAAAAAATCAACTTGGGGTTACCTCATACACGTCGTCGTCGTCATAGTTAGAATCATACAGGTCGTTGAACCCAGTCATGGCCAGCTTTCTCTTCCTGCAATATAAGTAATTCAGTTACTACTAACTACATAACACAATATGCAAAGGTCAAGCATTCTGCAATGTGCTTCTAATTACCTAAAATGATACTTTGACCTAAAATTAAACTGTATCCAAAGGTGAAGCATTCTACAATTCTAGCTTGGTCAAACTAAAATTTTAGGTCCTGCTGACTGTGGTCCTTGATACTTTAATGCCAGAGTGGGCACCAATACTATTCTTGTGAGTGCTCGGAACTGCCAATGGAGATAGTACATTCTGGGAGAAGGTGTCTTTGATGTACCCTGCAACAATATCAGTGAGACATTGTGGTTCACAAGAAGTAATTGCATTGAGTTCATGTGGCTCATGTAATGTAGATAGTGGTGCATCAGCTGCCCTATTCTCTGAACCTTATATTGGATGGCATATTGTAATGCCATGAGCTTCAGGAAAGGAAAGCTTTGTGCAATTTTTAGTGCTAGGTGTGAAACTATTTCATATGACATTCATGCATGGAGTTATGCAACAACAAATTAATATGAGTTGCTCATATGGCATAGTTGCATGTCTAGCAAACCTACTTATGGTTCACTTTAAAAGTAGAGGAAACCTACAAATAAAAAATAAACCTACCTACAAATTTAGTTTATGGATAATGAAGTGAAGCTCCTAACTATTTTGAAATTGTGCACTAGTTACACGTAATGTGTTCATTTCAACAACTAATTGATAGACTTTAAATGAAGTAAGTAACATTTTAACCTAATTTGTACAATATCAACTTTAATAGATACACTGGGGTGCTGCTCAGCCCCTGCCGTGGCCCACTGAGGGAATATGCACAACAAATCTAACAACATATACAGCATAGAACAAAATCTGAGCACATACAACAATCTAGATTCTAATATAAAAAACCTAACTCTCATTATGATCTCTGTAGCATTCAAGCACGAATCAACTACAAAAAGCCCTAACTCTCATTATTATTTACCAAGAAGTAGAAGGGGGTGCCGCATTCAATCACAAATCTACTATAAAAAAACCCTATCTACTAAATCTTGTGCTTATCAACTACAACTATGAAAGGAGGGGAACAAGAAGCATTACCACATCCACCACCTACTTGTCGCTTGCCTCTGCAGCTACATCCAGTGCGCCGCCAGACGCCGTCACCACCAGGTCCGGCACGACGGAGTCGGAGCCCACCACCCCCTTCTCCTCTAGGTCCGCCGCCGCAGCGACCGATCCAGCGACTGCGAGTGCAGCATCTCCCGCACCGCCGACGGCTACCACTTCTTGGACGGCATCTGCCGCGGTCTTCGTGCCCTCGACCACATCTCCGTGCGCAGCGGCGGCAGCGCCACGACCTTGCTCCGTCGAAGCCTGAGAGAACCCGCCGGAGAGAGGGAGGCCGTGGGGTTGAGCGAGTACGTGCGGTGGCGGGGTGATGGAGACGAGGGGGAGACGATTTGGCGGAAAATGGTTGGTGTGATGCGGCCGGTGGTGGTTCCCCCCTCTTATAGGATGGGACGTTTTTGGAAGTTCTCGTGCGTGGCGTGGCGTGGCTAGCCCACGACCGCCGCACGGTACACGGGAAAACGAAACGCCCACGTACAATACATGTATACCCTCAGCGTGCAAAAGTTAACGAGCCAGTGCGGGCTGGTACAGGGCTCTACGCGCGCTCTACGCCGGCATAAAAAGGACGATCGTGCCCCTCTTCATGAATCGTTTTTGAGAGCTCGCAGCCGTCCTTGTGTTTCACGCGCCGAGCGTTCATTCCAGGGCGGAGCACCGGAGCAGAAGCGGGATGTGATGGCACGTACTTTGAGTTTCCATCAGTTCAGATCGAAGAAGAGCAGCATGAAGGAGCAGCTAATGCCATCCGCGGCGGTGAGTAACACGTCCTGCCAGTTGTTCCGGGTACTCCACATAGGCGGTTTTGAGAGGAAGGTGTGGTGGTTACTCATAGGGTCGTACACGCACATGTCGGAGGAGAACTCAGACTCAGATCGCATGTCGATTTGTAGTATGTGGCAGAGGACGACAACGCCGCCGTGGGATGTCACCGGATAGTACAAGTTAAAAATGTCGGCGGCGCGGCGTGACATGTAGGGCAAGAGATAGTCATGGCAAAAGGACATGGTGGCGGATGTGACAGGGTGGACCAGAGTCAAGGGTGGCTCATCATAGGTGGTGCAGTAGGCGAGGATGCTAGGAGCCACTTGCTTGGCCACGTTACAGATGAAGGTGCTTGCAGACTGCAGCCCGACGGATGAGTGTGGGCAGGTTGGAGCGTGCCACGATCTCAAGCAGGAGATCGGTCGGGAGGGTCCGTGGTGTCGCAGTCTCCAACTCCGGCGACCGCATAGCTATGCCGTTTTGTTAGTATACTTCCGTGATGCCATCGATCAATCGTGGTTGAGGCTTGCTAGCTCGGCAGGGAAGGGTTGGTAGTACGTCGTCTCCGACTAGGCTGATTCCGATAGGCGGCGTATAAACTCTGTTATTAACACTCCACGTAGGCCAAACCGAAGACAGACTTGGAACAGAACCCTTCACGGCATCGGACCCGAGAACGTACCCAAATCGAGTTCCAACGTGCTATGCGGCCAAGGAAACGAGGTACGTCCGTGAAGATGGACCTCTGTTGTCCCTGCATTGGATATGCATACATGTCGGCCTTGCTTTATTATCTGTCAACGTATCTAACGTAGATACTGTCTGGTCGATCCGGCCGGCACGAGTCGAGAAGGTTGGCAATAAGAGTCCCACTTCGGTACGTCAGCACCCAGCAGCGTTCTTTCTGAAGAAATAGCCACTGTCGCATAAGTTCAGTTATAAGTTCGAATGAAGAGACGAACGCGGGAAGAGGCCATCGCGGCTCATCTGCCATCGGACGCATCTCCTTCCTTCGTACCGCTTCACGAGTTAAAGTCAAAGATCCAGCCGCTGATCAGGTATCGGACGGCTCGTGCGTGCGTCCACGTAGCTGCTCTACTTTCCAACAAAGTCTACAGTAGATCAACCTCTTCTTTTGCTTTTCCTTAGTTTCCTCTCAATTGTAAGGCTATGAAGCCACGCCTCTAGAGACTTGGAGGACCATCTTGACATTTCTAGGGTTTCCCCCCTTCCGCCGCTAGTGTTCCTGGTTGGCTAGTTCCTCCTGTAACCAGCTTGTACTCTCGAATGATTCCTATGAAAGTACTAAGATGTTGTGAGTTAAGTATGTATCCCTGAATTTAGTTCGTCAGAATACCATGGGTCTCATAATTGGTACTCAGAGCTTAGTTTAATCCTTGGCGGAGATTGGATCTAGGCGCAAAGGTGAAGTTAGACGTGATGTAAAATCCTTCCCTCCCACCCAAATCCCGGTGATGGTGTAATACTCGGCGGCCCAGACGGCGGTGATTCATTCGGTTACAGGTTTAGGAACCGGGCGCGCTAAAACTCCTTGTTTTGGTCAGTAAAATTCCACCCTCCCTCATGAATCTGTCGTACCTTGGAGGCACGGACTCAGGGGCGGCAGAGAGGTCTCGTGCGTCTCGCGCGGTCCTGGTGCCTCCTGGTGGTCGCATGGAGGGCCACTCGGGGGGCACCTGTGGTGGCTAGGTGTCCCAATCTGTTGCGGCGAGATCTGTTGTCGGCTCCCCTCGTGGCGCGGGGCTGCCCTTTGATGGCGGTTGCCGGCCCTGGCGGAGCTTCCCCTTGTGGCTAGTGCAAGCCATGCTGGCCCGGGTTGGGGAAGTCCGGTGTTAGGGGGTTGGTGGGCTGGTGTGGCTCGGGGATGGCCAAGTCGTTGACATCGACGCGACACAATGTTTGGTGTTCGGCGGTGGGGTGTGGGTGGTGGTGAGCACCTTCCTTCTCATGGGTACGGGCCATTGGCTTGCAGGCTAGCACTCCTCGAGTGGCTACGACCAAGGGTTTGTTCTCGGGCGGATCAGTTCTGGTCCCGACGCAAATCGGAGCTCTGGCTCCGGGTAGATGAGGAAGGGTTTGGTCCGGGTTGTGCTCACGGGCGGTGCTCATGCTCTCCTGGTGGGTGTTTTGGTCGGCGGTGGTAGTCGTGATACCATTGCGCCGGTGAGTGGATCAGGGTCTGTGGCCACATACATGACTTAGTGCTTGCTCGCTGACGGCCGTCGGCAGTCACGAAATCGTGTCCCCTCCCCCTCCCCGCCCAATCCACATGGATTAGCTCAGGACACAGGTGTGGGCGCGTCGTACGATGGAGGTGCCTGCCCGGACTCGGTGACTGATGCTGGGCTAGGAGTAGATGGTGTGACTCTCTCTTCCTATCTTGGCTAAGTGCACCGGAAAGAAGTCCATATAACCCTCCAGGGTTTCACAAATCAACTAGTTTACCCCGTGTGGTCTAAAACCCGGTATTTAACACCCTAAGCTTCCCTAAACCATGTTAATTATCCCCTAAACCTGATTAGAGTGGTTTTGCAGGCGGTTTTTGTGATGTGGCACGGTGCACCTCGTTCTTAACCTGCCCCCGACTTCGTCCGAGAACGAGCGAGTGTCTTACCGTGATATAGTCTCCTGGGCTGTTGGATTATAGATCCGACGGCTACTCCAAAGCTATAGTACCTACGTGAAATTTCAAAACTCTCAGATGGCTTTTTTTGGGAAAATATTCAAGAGCACCCGAGAGCCGTCGGATCTAAGATACTATGGTTCACAGGAACCCATATCAAGGTATCACCAACGCCCGGTATAACCTGATATCTAGTTCTGCTCCTTCATAGGTATTTTGTATACTCTGGAATCTGCTAGTCCCTCCGTCCCAAAATAATTTAGGTGGTTTTTGGACGCAGGAATTTTTGAATTAAGTGGAGTAAAGAATCTCTAAATACTTGTGTTTTTTCTTTTATTATTTTCCTATTAGCCATAAGCCTTGGTTTAACCCATAAATCTTATGAGGCAATACCACTTAATATAAATAAGAAACTTCACCTTACAAAAATATATATGTTTAAAAGTGAGTGCATGCACATTTTCCAAATATGAAGCTAATATGGTATCATAATATTTGATGCAACAATGTGGTTAGTTTTAGTTAACTTCATGGAAAAATAATACTCCCTCCGTCCGGAAATACTTGTCGGAGAAATAGATGTAGCTAGACGCATTTTAGTTCTATATACATTCATTTTTATCCATTTCACCGACAAGTATTTTCGGACGGAGGGGCACTTGTTAAGGTCACTTGTTAAGTATAACTAATTAAAAAAGCCTCACTTCAATACTGTGTAAAGACACTAAAATAGAAATAATTAAAAATGACCAAATAATTGAGAGTGGCATATATGGCCCCTGCACCATGTAGTCTCATCGTGGAAGCGGTTTTCGAGCAACGTCTCCTACCTATATCGGATGGACTGCAATGCGAGTAGGACTACCTACGTCTCAAGCATGAAAACCCGACAGCATACGCTATCGACTTCATCTTGGACGAGGACCCTTTGTTAGCACCATGGGCCGCAACAGGTCGTCACGTGTTTCATGTTGAATAAGATGTATACATGTGCATGCTATTGAGACGCACCCAGAACAATAGCGTACATGCTCACCTCTGCGTATTCAATGTATATGGACCGATCGCGTCCATGCTATTGGCCAACTATATCAGAAACAACACGTTGTTTCTACGAGGAAACCAGATATTCGTTACCGCTGCCGCTGCCGGTCTCGATCTGCTTCCGAATATTACTTATGTTGTTGATGACGGTGGCACAGTCCACAGTTGGTAACAATCGATTTCTCCACTGGACAACGTACGACCATGAAGTACCCACCATATATCGGACCAATGAGTTCTTACATGCCGCCCAGCTTGCTTGAGCCACTGCCAGCTGAAGCGATCAATGGCCATTGCATGTATGTTCATATGCAATACCAAATCACTCTAGTATTATCCCGTGGAGGAGTCACTTGAAGACGCGGATGGAACTGTATAGCTCAGCTATGGTTGTATTCAAGACAACAACGAGTGCAGGCCAGGGACACGACATGTCGGAGGTGTTGAACTGTTGAACAGTTCAAAGTACGTAACTTTATGAAATGTGTTTGGCCATGTTCATTCAGTTCTAGCAGCTGCTAGCGTTAATGCCATTGTAATCTGTTGGCTGTCCCTATTGAGTGGCACCTTGAAGTATTTTGTGACAGTTGATTAATTGATTTGACACCTTTTGTACCTTGACAAGGGGGTATAAAGATGAAAAACGGAGATAAACGCCTTGAGCTGTGGAAAGCCTCCTGCCAAGATCGCAACAGTTCAGACTAGTAGAACTAAGGCTTGAGGACACAATATCATTGGCTTTGGTGACATTCTTCTTCAATTCCCCATTATAAGGTATATAATGGGCTACCGTTGCAGAGGAGCAACCACACGCGCGTACATCCAGCGCATGGAGAACGGAGTTCGTAGGCTTCGTCGCATTGCGACTGCAGCTCGCGATTCGTGATTGGAGCGACGGGGCCAGATAGAATTAGGGATTAGCCATGAAAGGAAAAGAAAGCAAGACGATATCCTGGCGGCCTGAGATCGTGGGCAATCTGCATGCCTGCTTTTTTTTTCTTTTGAGCGAAGCCTCTATGCGTGCACCGTATGCCTGGACATGCTCACACTAGTAGAAAACAGGGCTTTGGTCGTGGCCAGATCATAGCATTAGTCCCAGTCGTGTTACGAACCAGGACTAATGGGTGCATCAGTCCTGGTTCGAGCGGCCAGGGCGCCGGCCGGGCCTCGGCAGGCACCAGTCCCGGTTCGCCTGACCTCTTTAGTCCCGATTTCACACACGAACCGGGACTAAAGGGCCTCGCTCCTGGCGTAGCACCTTTAGTCCCGATTGGTGGCTGGAACTGGGATTAAAGGTCAGTCTTCTGTCCCGATGAGGGAGTCTTGGATTAGGTGGTCCTCGGGCGTCCGGGCTATGTGACATGGGACGGACTCATGGGCAGTGAAGATACATGGAAGGCGTTCCCCCGTGTCCAGATGGGACTCCCCTTGGCGTGGAAGACAAGCTTGGCGTTCGGATATGAAGATTCCTTTCTCTGTAAACCGACTTTGTACAACCCTAGTCCCCTAAGTGCCTATATAAATCGGAGGGTTTAGTCCATAGAGGCAATCATAATCATTCAGGCTAGACATCTAGGGTTTAGCCATTACGATCTCAAGGTAGATCAACTCTTATAACCCCTATATTTCAATCAAGCAGGGAGTAGGGTATTACCTCCCTTAAGAGGGCGCGAACCTGGGTAAGCATCGTGTCCCCTGCCTCCTGTTACTATCTATCCTTAGACGCACAGTTCGGGACCCCCTACCCGAGATCCGCCGGTTTTGACACCGACACCCGGTTCTAGCCATCAACCGGGACTAAAGAGATGCCTATATATATATATATATATATATATATATATATATATATATATATATATAGGGTCGCGCTATTTGTCACCTTGGGTGAGGAGTCCAATCTATGCACCCACGCCCAGCACTACCAACTGTAAGAAACACAATGCTTGAGGTAAAATTACTGCATGGACAAGGAACCAACCCACCAAATCGATGGTAAACTCGCAGGGTAATTTTACGATGTGCTGTGCATGCATGGAAGCCGAGGTAATTTTACAACGAGCATGGGAGTCTGTTGTGTCCTGCATGAGAGGAACAAATCTGGTGCGTCAAAAACGCCCTTCAGAAAACAAATGGCTTAGCTGGAAATTTAAAGCAAGATATTCCTGATTTTTTGATTCCGATAAGGTTGTGTCCATGTATTGTTGGTATTTTACATTAGATCTATTATTATCCCTATATATACTATTGGACTGAGTACACCAGGGCTCTACCAAAATTGAAATGCGGTAATTGATGCAAGTAACATGGACCACTAACACTTTTCTGTACAAGGCATTTTTGGTTATCGTAAGAAACATGGTCCACTAATTATTTTGTACACCGGCATTTTTTGGTAACCATGGAATGACAATGCTGTCTGCCACTTAGCACTCAGTAACAAGCATCGAGAAAAATTCAGAAATCACTATTACAAAACTCAATACTGCTGATCTTGATCTTCAAAAAGCTATTTGCAGGTGGCCAGAGATCTGTTCAACAATCTCTCCAGCGACTGAAACATTCTTATCCAAGGGCTTGAAGCAACCTGGTGTCCTACTAATAGTACTTAGAGCCTTTAGGTTCACTTTTCTTCTCATCAAAACCTGAATTTTGCTACTCCCCCCAATCCATATTAATTTTCGTTGATTTAGTACAACTTTGTACTAAATCAGCGACAATTATTATGGATAGGAGGGAGTCCTCTCTATCCCTGAATAAATTAAGCATCCAACGAACTGAATAATCAAAATAATGTTACTCATGTAGTCAGCTGAAGAGATAATAGTAGGTTGCCTTCATACACAAATTGTTAGAAAACTAACAGTAGAAATATAGTGGCAATGCGGCACGCTAAGCAAATGCCTACTCCTGGCCTTAGAAATAAGTTTGCCTTTTCGGACTTAAATCCTTAACTGTGTGTCAAAATGCTTGATCTGGCACCTCATAGTATACATGTAGATCAAGCAAAAAATAAAGCAATGCCACAGACACATATTACATTCCTATTTCCAGCAGATAATTGTACCATTTTGTGGAGAAAAAAAACAGCTTTAATAGCTACTAGAAGGCTAATTTTCTTAAATTTTCTGTAGGATTATTCCAGCTAAGATTGTGAGAAAAATAGCCGACTTTGGATATAGTTAAGAAATTTATTAGAAGTAACACAAAAAAGGTGTATAGCAAAATGAGTAAATGAAGGGAGAAGTATATTAAAAGAAATCTATATAACCAAAAGGAGCACATAGAAAATGAGAAGCAAATGCCAAACAGAAAGAAGTATATTTCAAATAGCCAAATGTATCCCAGCTAGCAAACCACTGTTGGAAGGACCATATATTAATAACAACTCTAGTGTTGAGCTTAAACTGAAACATATGAACAAGGAAAAAAACAAATACATCAGAAAGCCTACTAGAAGAACGGTAATACTAACTAGCATTTCTATAACATTTTGAAACTATTTAGTGACAATTGGGAAAACTATAGCTCAGTGGTTCTCACAAAAAATAAGATGATGTATGTTGTCTTTTCCTTGTCAAGTGAAAAACCAATGTCCATCTGCTAATGCCACAAACAGAAGTAGCTTTATTCTTCCTCTGATCCTGACTGAGATGTAAACCGAACTTCATGTTCATAGTGAGATGGAATGCACCAAATGCAGAGGGATTGGCTTGTGCACCGGCATGTGATGGCAATCTCATATGTGTTTGTTTAAGTACTTGCGTTAGGCCATCCCGAAAATTGTGTGCAAAAAAAGTTTTTTTTAAGGAATACACCATATTGTAAGCTGTTGATCTTCAACTTCACAAGCCTATAGGACTGAAACATGGTGAAAACATCAGTACTACCATATCTCTACTACGATGCAGTACTAAACTGTCGTTGTAAGGACCTTGCATGTCTCACTTCCCACTTGAAATCATGCATCGAGAGGTACTGTTTGATGAGTAGAATCAGTACGTGATGACTTCTCTGTTTAGTTTAAAAGTCCTGTTCAGAACATGGAATTCCCAATAATTTGTGCAGAATTTAAACTATTAGATGTGAAACTGTCGTGTTTCAGCCAAGCCAAAGGAGGATTTAAACAGGAGGTTGCTGCCCGAAATAATGAATGCAACAACTGTACCATATTCATTCATCTGTAGAAGCTTCTATATGATATCAATCAAAACAAATGGACACATACTCTTGTATGTTGATGGAGAGGGGGCTATACTGAAGAACTCCGGCAGCGCAGACCTGGTTAGCCACCATCTTGATGGGAAGAAAAGGACACCGCGTCAAAAGATGAGAAGGAAGAGAAAAGATGACTACCTTCTTCCTCTGTTATCTTTGTTGCCTCAACCTCTTCAAATTCTTGCAAGTAACAATTCATCTTTCAGTGGCTCAATGGAAATGGATCCCATGTACCAGCTGGTGGCCACCTATTTCATTTTCCCCATGGATTAAGCTCCCGAATGCCCTAATTTAAGAACCCTAGGTACAACTTCTCACCAACAATGAGGGGACTACCCAGCAACGGGAAGAGATATGAGCAACGGGATGCGGAATACTTCTCATTATTATTGCTTGGATTCGAATCTCTTTGAACCGGTCGGAACCTCCTTTGAATCTTTTTTCTCCAAAACTAAGATATCCTAAGCTGTACCTGTACAGATTCACGGGAAGATGGAAGCTTAACTACCTTTTTTCTGTCCCAATCTAAACAAGAACACAATGGATGGGAAAGAATAACCTGATCTAGAATCCGGGATGGGAGGAGCCGAGCGGAGAGCTCACCATGACGCTGCGCGTACTGGAGCAGCGCCGCCGCGGCCGTCGGAAATCAAGAATCAATGGCGGTCGATGCAGCACCGTGTCAACCCCCACCCGCCGCGTCACCCGGCAGTGACGAACCTGCAGAGGTGCCGAGGCCACACGCGCACTTACCAGGCCGGGACGCCGATTCTGCGCAGACCACCACACTCGCCGCCCACCGCGGCTAATCACCATCGGAGTTCCAACCGCTCGTAGTTGCCTTGCCTAATCAGGGGACCTGGCTGGGCTACCTGCTAATCCCACGACCAAACCGAGCATATTTTTTTACATGGCCAGGAGCTACCCGTGTGCCAAAAATTGCGAGGTAATCTTACGTTGTGCTGGCGTGAAAAAAAAGGAATTGCATCCACACGGCCGAGCGACCGAATCCTGGCTCGGTAGATGGATCGGGGTGAAGAATTACTTATTCTTCATCCTGGGTCATTAATAGACTTTCAATATATATATATGGTAAAACTGTGTCTACCATAGCTTGCCACAGAATTAGTTAAGTGTCCCTAAACTTTTAACGATTCAAAAGTTATCCAAAAATATGAAATAAATATGGGAGCATCTCTCTAATGTAATAAGATGATCCAACGGAGGGATTGTCAAAATATGCATCTGTGTGTCCTCGGCAAAAATAATAAGCATTTCAGCTCACTGCGACATAAATATATACTGAACTATTTGTTTTTTTGTCCAGGACACATACAGTCGTATTTTTTTAATCCCTCCGTTGGATCATGTTATATTATAGGTGTGTTGGTTCAGTATTTTTTTCAGAATTTTTGAGAACTTTTGCACCGTTGAAACCCTTAACTAGTTCTGTGGCAAGCACTTGTAGAAAATCCTAGCACCGTTGAAACCCTTAACTAGTTCTGTGGCAAGCACTAGGTAAAACTGTGTCTACCATAGCTTGCCACAGAACTAGTTAAGTGTCCCTAAACTTTTAATGGTTCAAAAGTTATGCTCGCCCCTGCCCGCTTACTCCTCTGTTTTTTGGCCGGCCGGAGTGTGGGAGGTGTGTGCTGCTCTGCTCTACAACCTATGCACATGAGTTGTTTGATGAAATGCCGGAGCCACACTTAAGCTCTCTTCTCTCCAAGCTCGACCTCCAAGCTACATTTTCCCCAAGATTTGTCTAGGTTTGGCGGTGCACCAACTACACAAGTGTTCTAAAAGGTTAGCAACTTCATCCTTTCATCTCTCACCGTTAGTTCATCTCATTTCAAATGCTCTAGCAGTAGAGTGGTTTGTGGGGTTTAAATGCACAATTTGAGCTCAGATTAACTACTTAGAGTCTGCACATGTGTAGGGTGCCATCTCGTCCCCGTCCTCGTCCTCACCGCCGTCAATCGCCCGCGCCGATCTCTTCACCGGCACCATCGTGGTGAGCCTCTTATTCCTATCTTCTTTTTAAAAGAAGAAGTTCTTACTTGTATGATTTAGATAGCTACTTGTGTAATTTTCTTAATTTTATTATTTTTTGTTATTATATAGTTCCATGGTTTTGGTATCCGCCCCCGTCGGCTCTCGTCCGGTCTGTGATTCGGATGTGGTATATTATTTTTTATAACTATTTGTTGCATTTAGTGTTTATGATAATTATGCTGACCAACGTGACATAGATGTTTTTATCTAGGAGGTATATGAATCGGAAATTCCAACCGACCCTCTTGTAGAGAGGTTAAATTTAGTTGAAAAAGAAAACAATTATTTGAAAGAAAAATTGAAAAGAATTGAAGAGGAGAAGATGAAATTGGAGTTGCATGTTGCCGATGTCATCGATGATCACAAGATCCAGATGGATGCAATGCGCTTGAAAATTAGAAAATACGCCATTGATAATGAGGCTTGGTATGATTATGCTATTGGATATTGTTACCTTAGTTGCGATTTTGATCGCATTTGTTGTTGCATTTAAATGTTTTACATAGTTATATGTTAGTTCAAATGTATGATTTAATTAGGTTCTCAAGAGAGTTGTATGTTGTTCTATAAGAACTATGCATGAACTTTATATATTTATTTTTCAGTAATAACATTAGATCACAAATGTACTTTGGTTTTAATGTGATCATGAACTCGTATTAATTTGGTCACTACTCTATTCATGATGTTCTGTAATTGTTTTTGATATTCATGATGTTCTGTAATTGTTTTTGATACACTTAATTATATAATGCACACAGATGAACCGACAATGGATGTACGGTCTCCGACGCACCTTAGACTACATTGAGGGCCTGCATAATTTCCTCAAAGTGGCTAAGGCAAACAAGCAGAATGGTTTTATGTATTGTCCACATAGTTTTTGTGGGAATACGAAGGATCCCTCTTCCTTGAAAACCCTTCAGATCCACCTTCTTGAGAAGGGTTTCATGCCACACTATAATTTTGGATCAAGCACGGAGAAAGAGGGTTATGATGGAAGACAACGAAGAAGAAGAGGATGATGACAACTATCCTATGTTCCCTGAATACGGTGATACTGCAACGGTGGAAGCTGAGGATTAAGAGGCACAGACGATGTGCCCGATGATGATCTTTGCCGGGTCGTTATTGATGCACAGAGAGAATGTGAAAGTGAAAGGGAGAAGTTGAAGTTCGATCGCATGTTAGAGGATCACATAAAAATATTGTACCCAAATTACGAAGATGGCAACACAAAGCTCGGTACCACACTGGAATTGCTGCAATGGAAGGAAGATAATGGTTTATCTGACAAGGGATATGGGAAGCTAATGAAAATAATGAAGAAGAAGCTTTCAAAGGATAACGAATTGCCTGACAGTACGTACGAAGCAAAGAAGGTTCTCTGCCCTCTAGAATTAGAGGTGCAGAAGATACATGCATGCCCTAATGACTGCTTCCTCTACGGCGGTGAGGAGTATGAGAATTTGAACGCATGCCCGGTATGCGGTGCATTGCTGTATAAGATCAGACGAGATGGCCCTGCTAATGTTGAGGGCGTGCGCCCAGGAAGAGGGTTCCTGCCAAGGAAATGTGGTATGCTCCTATAATACCACAATTGAAACGTCTGTTAAAAAAACCAGCATGCCAAGATGTTGCGATGGCACAAAGAAGACCGTAAGAAAGACGGAAGTTGAGAGTACGCGCTGACGGGTCATAGTGGAGAAAAATCAAGAGAAAGTGGCTGGACTTTGCATATGACGCAAGGAACGTATGGTTTGGTTTAAGTGCAGATGACATTAATCCTTTTGGGGAGCAGAGCAGCAATCATAACACCTGGCCCGTGACTCTATGTATATATAACCTTCCTCCTTAGTTGTGCATGAAGCGGAAGTTCATTAGATGTCATTGCTCATCCAAGGCCCTAAGCAACCCGGCAACGACATTGATGCGTACCTAAGGCCATTAGTTGAAGAACTTTTACAGTTGTGGGATAAAAAAGGTGTACATGTGTGGGATAAGCACAAACAGCTGGAATTTGACCTACGAGCGTTGCTGTTTGTAACCATGAATGATTGGCCTGCTCTTAGTAACCTTTCGGGACAGACAAACAAGGAATACAACGCATGCACGCACTATTTAGATGAGACTGAAAGTATATATTTGAAAAAATGCAAGAAGAATGTGTATACTGCATTTAGATCTAGGAGTTCATTCGCCATTCAACCTCTGAAATAATTATGTAGATACTATGTTTGTGGCAGGCACCCAAAAATTATTTATGTGGATACTACGTTTGCGAGTTCATTCGCCACTCGACCTCTAAGGGGGGTTTATCTGACCAACAATTTGAAGTACGTAAACAATATTCATAATTTTATTTTATTACCATCAGTTGGGTTGACTTTCATTCACATATATGTATTGACCCCCTTCTTTAAATTAGATCTGAGTGAAGCGGAACGAAATCATACCAAATGATCGCATACGAGCAATTCAAGAGGAATTGGTGGGATTCTTTGTTGACCATGTCATACTTGAAGACGTAGAATACCATCTGAAATTGCAATGCGATTTTGGTGGATGATGTTAGGGATCATAAGAGATGTTATATTGTATATATGCATCAACGTGTACTATATGTATTAGCGTCTAATAGATATACGAAACCTTGTTGTTCGACCAACAAGCACGGAGAAAGAGAGGTCACTTCTCTCTATATATTGATCATGACAATGTTGTGTAATTAATAGTTCCTTCATTACTTACTAGCTACCGTCGACTTCTCTCTATATGTAGTAGTTAGCGTCGACCAAGCACGCAGAACGAGAGGTCACTTCTCTCTATATGTAGTCGCTAGCTAACACAATATGAAACCCATAAACCCTCCAAAACCCCTAAACCCTCCTTTCAAAAAAAACCCAAGTCCTGGCAGCTGCTGACGCGTGGCTGTCTTTTACCAAGCTGGACTAAAGGTCTTCCTGCCTGGGTGCCCTACAGCGGCCATGTGGAGCCCCTTTATTCCCGTTTCGTAAGACTACCGGGACTAAAAGTTGTGCGCATTCGTTTTGTCCCGGTTGCAGAACCAGGACTAAAGACTCTCTGGAACCGGGACTGATGCCCTGTTTCCTACTAGTGTCACTGTTTTTCCAGAACATGGAGGGGATTGACTATCCTGCTGACTATCT
>NW_021279006.1:0-1930 GCF_002162155.2 Triticum dicoccoides
TAGTGGAAAGGGAACCAGCCCTTGGAGGGCTGGGCGCATCCCCCCTTGGGCCCATGCGCCTAGGGTTGGGGGGGAAACACTAGAGGGGGCGCCCCCCTTGCTTGGGGGGGCAAGCCACCCCCTTGGACGCCACCCCCCCTCTAGATCTCATCTAGAGGGGGCCGGCCCACTTCCCCCTTCCCCTATAAATAGAGGGGCAAGGGGAGGGCTGCACACCACATCAAAGGCGCAGCCCCTCCCCTCCCCAACACCTCTCCTCCTCCGTTAAGAGCTCGGTGAAGCCCTGCCGGAGTACTGCCGCTCCACCACCACCACGCCGTCGTGCTGCTGTTGGAGCTCTCTTCCTCAACCTCACCTTCCTCCTTGCTAGATCAAGGCGCGGGAGACGTCTCCGCTCTGTACTTGTGTTGAACGCGGAGGTGCCGTCCATTCGGCGCTAGGATCATCGGTGATTTGGATCACGTCGAGTACGACTCAATCAACCCCGTTCTCTTGAACGCTTCCGCTCGCGATCTACGAGGGTATGTAGATGCACTCCTCTCCCTCTCGTTGCTAGATGACTCCATAGATTGATCTTGGTGATGCGTAGAAAATTTTAAATTTTTGCGAAGAACCCCAACAGTGGTATCAGAGCTAGGTCTATGCGTAGTTTCTATGCACGAGTAGTCACAAGTTGTTGTGGGCGTCGATTTTGTCAATTTACTTGCTGTTACTAGTCTTATCTTGATTCGGCGGCATCGTGGGATGAAGCGGCCCGGACCGACCTTACACGTATGCTTACGTGAGACTGGTTCCACCGACTGACATGCACTAGTTGCATAAGGTGGCTAGCGGGTGTCTGTCTCTCCCACTTTAGTCGGATCGGATTCGATGAAAAGGGTCCTTATGAAGGGTAAATAAAAATTGGCATATCACGTTGTGGTTTTGGCGTAGGTAAGAAATGTTCTTGCTAGAAACCTATAGCAGCCACGTAAAAACTTGCAACAACAATTAGAGGACGTCTAACTTGTTTTTGCAGCATATGCTGTGTGATGTGATATGGCTAAAAGGATGTGATGAATGATATATGTGATGTATGAGATTGATCATGTTCTTGTAATAGGAATCACGACTTGCATGTCGATGAGTATGACAACCGGCAGGAGCCATAGGAGTTGTCTTAATTTATTTATTACCTGCGTGTCAACATAAACGTCATGTAATTACTTTACTTTATCGCTAACCGTTAGCCATAGTAGTAGAAGTAATAGTTGGCGAGACAACTTCATGAAGACACGATGATGGAGATCATGATGATGGAGGTCATGGTGTCATGCTGGTGACGATGATGATCATGGCGCCCCGAAGATGGAGATCAAAAGGAGCAAAATGATATTGGCCATATCATGTCACTATTTGATTGCATTTGATGTTTATCATGTTTTACATCTTATTTGCTTAGAACAACGGTAGCATAAATAAGATGATCTGTGACACCCCAAAAATTTGGCCTTGTTTTAAGGGAATAAAATTTTGCCAGGATTTAAAACTTTGAATTTTTGAGCTCCTTTTTTTTGATCATTTCCTTCCCTGTTATTATGAGCTTTTCCCAGAGAGAAAACTTTTCAAATGTGTTATTGGACTTGATTAACCTCTCAAGTAAAACTTTTCCTTATCCAGTATAACTAATTAACTGATTTAGTTGCTTGATCATTGTTTTCTTGAAAAATGGATTTTTAAGGTTAAATGGCCATATTTGAACTACAACCATTTGATAAATTCACTTAAAATTTCCACAAAAATTTGGAGATGTCATGTGATGTTTTTAAATCACTTTTATGCAAAAATATATTTCATTCATGAAATATTTTGAGCTCTACACTCAATTTTTCTTCTCTGGTCCAGAGTGCATTTTTACACTGCAACCTATTTAAATATTTCTTTAAAACTT
>NW_021279007.1:0-1079 GCF_002162155.2 Triticum dicoccoides
AAAGAAAACCGTACGCACGATCTCTCGCCCCGTCCGCAGGACCTCTCGCCCCATCCTTCTCCTCCCACGCCGTTCGCCGCCCGCGGCACGCGAGAGCCGCCCTTCGCTGCGGGAGCCGCCGCCCGTCGCGCCCTTCGCCGCGGGAGAAATGGAGCCGCCGCCCGTCGCTTGCCGCGGGAGCCGCCGCAGGTTGCCGCCTGTCACGTCCTTCGCCTTGTCGCGCCCTTCGCTGCGGGAGAGCCGGAGCAGCCGCCCGTCGCGCGCCGGGGGAGCCTCCTCAGGTCGCCGCGGTAGAGCCGGAGTCGCCGCGATCGTGAGCAGCCGCCCGCCGTCCTCCCCTACGCGGTCGAACCTTCCTTCGGCCCCTCCTCGCGCCGCCCCTCTCCTTTGCCCCGGCCGTCAAGACCCCGCGGTCGCTTCACCGGGTTGCGGCACCGCCCCATCCTTGAGGTGGGATGACCAAATCCAGAATCGCCTTACCTAACGGGGATGGACTGGAGATTTGCATCCAATCAGCCAATCAGGCCTCCCTCATCTCCACTAAGTGCATCTGAACACATGACTTCTTGCACGGTATGTGTTCGACGATTTTTCTCTGAAGGCACAAGTTGCTGCTATGTTGATTCAACCTTTGGGTAGCATTCTGATTAAAGTGATTTGGTTTCTTTTTTCAACCTTTGGGTTGTATTCTGATGGAAGTGATTTTGTTCTTCCAATCTATGTGTAGAATGTTCTGTTTGTGGAGCAAGTAGGCGAACCATTGGAGCGACGTGATACTCCATATTGGCATAATCCCACTAAATAGCATGGTTAATGATTCCGATTTTAGCATCTAATAATTTTTCCAATTACTTACAACTCTTATTCATATATGGTTATTTGCTGTAATGTACAGAACATTTTTCATATATCATGACCCTTTGCAGTGTTTATTTGGAACACAGGATTCCTAATTTTTGGACCTGTACACAACCAGATTTTGGGGATTTATAATGTGAGTGAGTTATTATGTTACTTGAATCGGTGTACGTAACCTGGTTTTGTTGGGGCTTGGTTTTCAGTGATTCCAACAGGTCAGT
>NW_021279008.1:0-1298 GCF_002162155.2 Triticum dicoccoides
AATTATGCCTTCTATAGCCTTAGTTTATGTATGAATAGCATGAACACCTCTTTATTAATAGTTTCAAAAGGGAGAAAATAGATAAGTGCACACTGTTTCAATTAAGATAAAAGCAGTTTGAAGTGCTTATCGTATTTGAACCAAAATGTGAAATTGGCTGATAAGATATAGAAGCCAGACCATTGGAATTCTCTAGGGATTATAGATGCTAGACCATTGCAGTATTCCTAAGGAAAAGAATCTGCATAATAATATGTAATACATACATGTGTATATTATTTATTAATAGTGAAAATGAAAACAAATGGGTCCACGAAGTTGTTTGGTTGCATTCTACATGAAGTTGAATTTTCATCAGTTGCATTCTACCTATATTGATTAGCCAACCTTACGAAATTCCAATGGTCATCTAAGACAAACAATTCTGAACCCTCTATTTGGTAGGGCTTATTTTAACACTCAGAATATATACAAAAAATCACATGTTACATGGGAACTCTATTTCCTATTTGTCCTATTTAATTCCCCGATTCCTTCTCCCTTGGACTTTTTGAACAAATGGTCCTCGCCATCCGATGCTGTTTGGTCTGGATGTTGATAGATATTCTGACAGTATTCATAGTTTTTGTGCTAGATGTGCCAAATCTAAATATGGCTTACTGATTCAGTTTTTCCTCGAGCTATTACCTTACAACCAAGCTTAGTAGAGACGACATGTTAAAAAAGACAGCGTGCGCTAACACTTATTTATTTCAGTTGAATAGTTTTTTCACTGTTTTGAATTGTATATCAGATTATTAATATCATTTCCTAGGTTCTGGCCGAATGTATTTGGGTAAACATGAAAGGATGTGAGAAAATGTTTTGTCATGGGATTCGAAGGCATAACAAACAATATGATAAACTATACTGAGTCTCGTAATGAAGAAAAGTGGAAAACTTCAATGGTTCTATGGATGATATACTATATGATTGCAAATGGAGATTATGCAAGCTTGAATGTGGTGAAACTTGGAAGTGCAACCCAGCTGCAGCTCCGTCTTGCACAAAGGAAGTACTTTTACATAGTCCGCTGTTAGAGATAACCCAAAAATGTGCAGAAAGTGATTACATAGTAGTCATCATACTGTTTGTTGGTTAAAGAAATAATAATATAGTCAAGTGATAAGCTTTGCATGGTTCTTGCTCTTTATTTGCTCTATTCAATTATTGCTTCAGTTTCAATAAAAATCGTAACTAGACTACCGTGATGGCAATGGCTTATTATTCTGCAGAAAGGTAGTTTTCTTAACTTTTAA
>NW_021279009.1:0-2453 GCF_002162155.2 Triticum dicoccoides
ATTTCCATGATTGACAATCCCCGGGGTGCGTTTACGCGTCTGTCGTGAACACTCACAGTTTTGCCAATTCTGACACGTTTTGTGGACTATTACTTACCCTTTCGGGGGCCCAAAGCGATTTGCATAGTTGTTGAACCCCAAGGTGCTCTTATGTGTCGGTCATCAACACTCGCAGTTTTGGCCGATTCTAGCCCGTTTCATGACTTTTACTCACCGTTTTGGGGTCCCAAAGCGATTTCCATGGTTGTTGAACCCCAATGTGTGCTTACGTGTTGGTCGTCGAAACTCGCGGTTTGGGCCGATTCAGGCCCGTTTCTTGGACTATTACTCAGTTTTCGGGTCCCTTAGTGATTTCGGCGATTGACGAACCACGGGTTGCGTTTATGTGTCGCTCATAACCACTCACAATTTTGGCCAATTCTTGTCCGTTTTGTGGACTATTACTCACCATTTTAGGGTCCCGGAGCGATTTTCACAATTGATAATCCCAGGGTGCGTTTGCATGTCCGTCGTCAACACTCATAGTTTCGGCCAATCCTAACCCATTTCGTGTACTATTACTAACCGTTTTGGGGTACCGAAGCGATTTGCATAGTTGTTAAACCCCAAGGTGCGCTTACGTGTCGGTTATCAACACTCGCGGTTTTTGTCGATTCTAACCTGTTTCGTGCACTATTACTCATGATCTTGGGGTCCCAAAGCGAATTACATGGTTGTTGAAAATCAAGGTGAGCTTACATGTCGGTCATCAACAATCACAGTTTTTTTCGATTCTGACCCGTTTTGTGGACTATTTTTGAACCCCGGGGTGCATTTACGTGTCGGTCATCAATACTCACGGTTTTTGTCGAGTCTGACCCGTTTCGTGGACTATTGCTCACCATTTTGGGGTCCCAAAGCGATTTCCATGGTTGTCGAACCCCAAGGTGTGCTTATGTGTCGGTCATCAACACTCACAATTTTGGCTAATTCTGGTCCGTTTCGTGGACTATTACTCACGATTCTGGCCCGTTTTAGGGTCCTGGAGCGATTATCACGATTGACGATCCCTATGGTGTGTTTGCATGTCCGGTGTCAATACTCATAGTTTTGGTGAATTCTGACCGTTTCGTGGACTATTACTCACTGTTTTGGGGTCTCGCAGTGATTTCCACGATTTGTGAACTCCGAGGTGCGTTTACGTGTCGGTCATCAACACTCACAATTTTTGCCAATTCTGGTCCGTTTCATTGACTATTACTCGTCGTTTTGGGGTCCGAGAGCAATTTCCATGATTGACAATCCCCGGGGTGCGTTTACGCGTCTGTCGTGAACACTCACAGTTTTGCCAATTCTGACACGTTTTGTGGACTATTACTTACCCTTTCGGGGGCCCAAAGCGATTTGCATAGTTGTTGAACCCCAAGGTGCTCTTACGTGTCGGTCATCAACACTCGCAGTTTTGGCCGATTCTAGCCCGTTTCATGACTTTTACTCACCGTTTTGGGGTCCCAAAGCGATTTCCATGGTTGTTGAACCCCAATGTGTGCTTACGTGTTGGTCGTCGAAACTCGCGGTTTGGGCCGATTCAGGCCCGTTTCTTGGACTATTACTCAGTTTTCGGGTCCCTTAGTGATTTCGGCGATTGACGAACCACGGGTTGCGCTTATGTGTCGCTCATAACCACTCACAATTTTGGCCAATTCTTGTCCGTTTTGTGGACTATTACTCACCGTTTTAGGGTCCCGGAGCGATTTTCACAATTGATAATCCCAGGGTGCGTTTGCATGTCCGTCGTCAACACTCATAGTTTCGGCCAATCCTAACCCATTTCGTGTACTATTACTAACCGTTTTGGGGTACCGAAGCGATTTGCATAGTTGTTAAACCCCAAGGTGCGCTTACGTGTCGGTTATCAACACTCGCGGTTTTTGTCGATTCTAACCTGTTTCGTGCACTATTACTCATGATCTTGGGTTCCCAAAGCGAATTACATGGTTGTTGAAAATCAAGGTGAGCTTACATGTCGGTCATCAACAATCACAGTTTTTTTCGATTCTGACCCGTTTTGTGGACTATTTTTGAACCCCGGGGTGCATTTACGTGTCGGTCATCAATACTCACGGTTTTTGTCGAGTCTGACCCGTTTCGTGGACTATTGCTCACCATTTTGGGGTCCCAAAGCGATTTCCATGGTTGTCGAACCCCAAGGTGTGCTTATGTGTCGGTCATCAACACTCACAATTTTGGCTAATTCTGGTCCGTTTCGTGGACTATTACTCACGATTCTGGCCCGTTTTAGGGTCCCGGAGCGATTATCACGATTGACGATCCCTATGGTGTGTTTGCATGTCCGGTGTCAATACTCATAGTTTTGGTGAATTCTGACCGTTTCGTGGACTATTACTCACTGTTTTGGGGTCTCGGAGTGATTTCCACGATTTGTGAACTCCGAGGTGCGTTTACGTGTCGGT
>NW_021279010.1:0-1352 GCF_002162155.2 Triticum dicoccoides
CAAAAGGGGCCAAAATCGGCCAAAACTGTGAGTGTTGATGACCGATACGTAAATGCTCCATGGGGTTCGTTAATCATGGAAATCACTCTGGGACCCCAAAACAGTGAGTAATAGCACGAAAAGGGCCAGAATCGGCCGAAACTGTGAGTATTGATGACCGTCACATAAACCCACCCCGGGCTTCGTTAATCATGGAAATCACTCCAGGACCCCAAAACAGTGAGTAATAGTCCACGAAACAGAACAGAATGGGCCAAAACTGTGAGTGCAGATTACCGACACATAAACGCACTCGGGGGTTCTTTAATCGTGGAAGTCACTCCGATACCCCAAAACAGTGAGTAATACTCCATGAAACAGGCCATAATCGGCCAAAACTGTGAGTGTTGATGACCGACACGTGAACGCACCCCGGGGTTCGTTAAGCGTGGAATTCATTGTGGGACCCCAAAACAATGAGTAATAGTCCACGAAACGGGCCAAAATCGGCCAAAACTGTGGGTGTCGATGACCGACACGTAAGCGCACCTTGGGGTTTGACAACCATGTAAATCGTTTTGGGACCCCAAAACGGTGAGTAATAGTCAACGAAACGGGCCAAAATCAGCCAAAACTGTGAATGTTGATGACTGACACGTAAGCATACCTTGGGGTTTCACAACTATGGAAATCGCTTCGGTACACGAAAACGGTGAGTAATAGTCCACGAAATGGGCCATAATCGGCCAAAACTTTGAGTGTTGATGAGCGACACATAAACGCACCCCGGGGTTCGTTAATTGTGGAAATCACTCCAGGACCCCAAAAAGTGAGTAATAGTCAACGGAATGGGCCAGAATCGGCCAAAACTGTGAGTGTTGATGGCAGACACGTAAACGCACCACAGGGTTTGTTAATCGTGGAAATCACTTCGGGACTCCAAAACAGTGAGTAATAGTCCATGTAATGGGCCAAAATTGGCCAAAACTGTGAGTGATGATACGTAAATGCACCCCGGGGTTCATTAATTGTTCAAATCACTCCGGGACCCCAAAACAGTGAGCAATAGTCCACGAAACGGGCCAAAATAGCCCAAAACTATGAGTGTTGATGACCGAAACGTAAACGCACCCCGGGGTTCGTTAACCGTGGAAATCAGTCCAGGACCCCAAAACGGTGAGTAATAGTCCATGAAACGGGCCAGAATCGGCCAACACTGTGAGTGTTAATGACCGACACGTAAACGCACCCCGGGGTTCGTTAATCGTGGAAATCACTCTAGGACCCCAAAACAGTGAGTTATAGTCGAAGAAATGGGCCAGAATTGGCCAAAGCTGAGAGTGTTGATGGCCGACACGTAAACGCACCCCGGG
>NW_021279010.1:2731-4236 GCF_002162155.2 Triticum dicoccoides
AAATCACTCCGAGGCCCCAAAACAGTGAGTAATAGTCTAGGAAACGGGCTAAAATCGGCCAAAACTGTGAGTGTTGATGGCCGACACGTAAGCGCACCCCGGGTTCGTTAATTGTGGAAATCACTCTAGGACCCTAAAATAGTGAGTAATAGTCCACGAAACGGGCCAGAATCGGCCAAAAATGTGATTGTTGATGACCGACAAGTAAACGCACCCCGGGGTTCGCTAATCGTGGAAATCACTCTGCGACCTCAAAACAATGTGTAATAGTCCAAAAAACGGGCCAGAATTGGCCAAAACTGATGACCGACACGTAATCGGACCTTGGGGTTCGACAACCATGGAAATCGCTTTGGGACCCCAAAACGGTCAGTAATAGTCCATGAAACGGGCCATTATCGGCCAAAACTATAAGTGTTGATGACCGACACGTAAACGCACCCTGGGGTTTGTTAATCGTGGAAATCACTCCGGGACACCAAAACATTGAATAATAGTCCACAAAAGGGGCCAAAATCGGCCAAAACTGTGAGTGTTGATGACCGATACATAAATGCACCCTGGGGTTCGTTAATTGTGGAAATCACTTCGGGACCCGAAAACAGTGAGTAATAGTCCACGAAACGGGCCAAAATCGGCCAAAATGGTGAGTGTTGATGACTGACACGTAAACGCACCCCAGGGTTCATGAATCGTGGAAATCACTCTGGGACCCCAAAACAATGAGTAATAGTCCACGAAATGGGCCAGAATCGGCCAAAACTGTGAGTGTTGATGACCGACACGTAAACGCACCCCGGGTTCGTTAATTGTGGAAATCACTCTAGGACCCCAAAATAGTGAGTAATAGTCCACGAAACGGGCCAGAATCGGCCAAAAATGTGAGTGTTGATGACCCACAAGTAAACGCACCCCGGGGTTCGCTAATCGTGGAAATCACTCTGGGACCTGAAAACAATGTGTAATAGTCCAAAAAACGGGCCAGAATTGGCCAAAACTGATGACCGACACGTAATCGGACGTTGGGGTTCGACAACCATGGAAATCGCTTTGGGACCCCAAAACGGCCAGTAATAGTCCATGAAACGGGCCATTATCGGCCAAAACTATAAGTGTTGATGACCGACATGTAAATGCACCCTGGGGTTTGTTAATCGTGGAAATCACTCCGGGACACCAAAACATTGAGTAATAGTCCACAAAAGGGGCCAAAATCGGCCAAAACTATGACTGTTGATGACCGATACATAAATGCACCCTGGGGTTCGTTAATTGTGGAAATCACTTCGGGACCCGAAAACAGTGAGTAATAGTCCACGAAACGGGCCAAAATCGGCCAAAATGGTGAGTGTTGATGACTGACACGTAAACGCACCCCAGGGTTCGTGAATCGTGGAAATCACTCTGGGACCCCAAAACAATGAGTAATAGTCCACGAAATGGGCCAGAATCGGCCAAAACTGTGAGTATTGATGACCGAAACATAAACGCACCCGGGGGTTCTT
>NW_021279011.1:0-1280 GCF_002162155.2 Triticum dicoccoides
CCATATGTATGTGTTGTTCCTACCTTGCTATGCCTGCTATGCTTAGAGTCATGTCAGGTCTGGTTCATCTGGGTGATGGGCTAGAGTGAAATGATTATGTCGGTAATGAGAGTGGTGTGGTGAACACGATTTGGTAAAGGTATCGATGGGAGGCCATGTAGGAGTACATGGTGGGTTGTTTCATTGAAGCCGACCTTAAGCACTGAGATCTGTATGTGTGATTTAAGAATCAGCTACTACCATGCATTGGGCCCGAAACCAATGGACCCTCTCGGCTTCTTATTCACCCTAGTTCTCCGCCCAGGAGTTGCAAGTAGTTTCTGGTGTTTGTAGCCTACTGGAGGCCGTGGACAGCGCTGACCGTAGGGGTGGGCTGTGATGCGGTAGGTACGTGGCCGGGTGTACCGAATACCCGTTAGGTATCTCGGGAACCCTGTTCGCATCGTTCGGGGCCGTATGGGAAACCTCGGCCGGACTCCCTGCGGATGGAACCTGGATAGGCGATAAACCTGGACTGGAGGCTTAGGTGATTAGGTAGGTCGTGGCCGACACCCACGTTGGGCTTCCGCTTGAAGGTTGCCGAGTACATGTCGTGTAAACGACGGTAAGTGGTGAGAGCGTGTATGAAGAAGTACACCCCTGCAGGGTTATCATGATCTATTCGAATAGCCGCGTCCGCGGTAAAGGACTACTTGGTTGCCTATACAGTTCATAGACAAGTAAATGGAAACTACTAAAAGCCTCAAGATAAGTGTGAGTGCCGAGGATGGCTCTTCCGTAGGAAGACAGAGGTGGATCCTCGATAGTGTATTGAAGTGGAGAGTAGTGGACTCGTGTGCGCAAAACCATTTCAAGTTGGAGTCTCGTAGGTTAGCCTAGCCAAGAGTCAAAGCTGGCTTGCTGCAATAACTCCACCAACCCTTCTTGATAATATGCATGTATGTAGGATCTGATGTAAGTCTTGCTGAGTACCTTTGTACTCATGTTGCTATAATTTACATTTTTTACAGAAGACGCTGCAACCCCTTCTGATGGGTTCTACGTAGACGTTGACATCAATGAGTAGGCTAAGGCCCAGGTGGTGATCCTGAGCTTGTGAAGGACCACGTAGTATAGCTAGGCTTTCCAAGCCTCTCTTATTTTACTAGTTGTCTGTACTCAGACAAGTTACTTCCGCTGCTAGTTTGTATGACTGTATGACTTGAATGTTGGGTCGTGTGACCCGTACCTTTGTGTATGTTATGTATGGCCCTCTGAGCCTTAAATAAAGTACTTGTGTC
>NW_021279012.1:0-1240 GCF_002162155.2 Triticum dicoccoides
AAATTAGGGTTAGTTCATCATATCCGAACCAATCTGAGCCTTTGCATAATCTTTTTAGGGTTTTGCTTTGTTGAATTTGCGGTTGCATCGTCGTGTCTAGTTGCTGGTCTTAGAGTCTAGTCTTTTAGAGTTTCGAGTTCTGGTCATAAGTTGTCACGCCGCCGCCGCACCATCATCATCGCCCCTGCCATCTACCACCACCGCTCCGAATCCGTATCCATATACCACCACCAATCCGTGTCCATATACCACCACCGATCCATATCCATATACTACCACCGCTACCACCACCGCTGCCATATACCACCACCATATATCTACCACCAATCCGAGTTCCTTGCTTATTAGGTTTGTTTCCGAGCTCCATCTAGTTTCCGATTCGTGTTTCCTTGCCGGAGTAGGTTTCGGAAAAAAAAAGAGTCGGGTGGCCACGCTCCGTTTAGGCCCAAAATTTTTCGAAAAATTTTCTGGCTATCCTATTTTTAGGTGTTTCTGAGTGTTTTGAGACAGGTGCCATTATAGGAAGTTTTTTTTGACCCGTTTCCAATTTTTGGGTCCGGGCAGTCGAAAAAAAAAATTTGGTCGAAAAAAAAAATTTCGTGCCCATCCTGTCAGTTTGACCTAGGAAGAGTTTTGAGACACTCGCCATTATAGTGATTTTTCGCAAAAAAAAAAGCAGCGCAAAAAAAAAAGAGCGAAAAAAAAAATTCAGAGTGTGCTTCCCTTGTTTACGTGCCGCGCCGTGATTTTGTTGGTGTTCTAGGCTCGCGTCTCTAGCACAGTCTAGCCTAGGACCAGCACAGTACCGTCGTTGAGCGTTTATTCAACTTTGCATCTCTGAATTGATTATTGCTGACCCTTTTTGCTACCATACTATAAGCCTTCCCAGCTCCACATACATGTACGTCGTGTGTTTGACTCTCCCTGGTAATCGCTCTATCCAAGCTTTGAGAGTTTTTGACTACAACGGTTGCCGATCACCGCCTGCTGCTGGGTAAGAACTGGTAAGAATTTGAGATTTGCTTGACGGATTTGTGATACACCACCACCACTTCTTAGTAGTCTGTAGGATCATATTCTTGTGTGTTTCTATTGCTGCTAACCATGCCAGGATCACAAGCTGACGAGATTGACTGGGAGAACTTATCGAACAAGGAGCTTCATGATAAGTTTCAGCAAATGATGACTGAACAGGTACAAGATGTGCTGAACAATTTTGAAGAGGCCATGGAGAAGATCA
>NW_021279013.1:0-646 GCF_002162155.2 Triticum dicoccoides
TTTGAAAACTAATGGCACTAACAGAAAGTTTATATTTTTTCTAAAACTAAAAGCAAAAAGAACTAAAAAATAAAGCAAAAAACAAAAGAAAATAAATAATGTAGAAAACAAAACAAAAAAAAACTGGAAAAAAAATAAAAATAGCAACAATAAGTATTTTGTTGTAAGTAGAAACAAAATAAAATGAATAAAGCAACAAAGAAAACAAAAAAAGTGTTTTCAAATTTGAAAACTAATGGCACTAACAGAAAGTTTATAATTTTTCTAAAACTAAAAGCAAAAAGAATTAAAAAATAAAGAAAAAAACAAAAGAAAATAAATAATGCAGAAAACAAAACAAAAAACTGGAAAAAAGTGCCACCTACTCGGCCCCCACGGCCTGAATACGACTAGAAACCCTACCATGAGCCAGGATTCAGGCCCGCAGGAGGCCCAGTAGGCGCACAGGCACAGATTGCAGGGTTAGGCCCGAAAGCCTGCTTAAGAGAGGAGCTCGAGAGGGAAGGCGCACCGCACCTTATAAACAGGTGCGCCTCCCTCTCAACTAGCGAGGTGGGACTAAATATTAGGTTCGGGGCAGCACAGGCCTTTGGTCCCGGTTGGTGGCACCAACCGGGACTAAAGGGGTGCATTAGTCCCGGTTGGT
>NW_021279014.1:0-949 GCF_002162155.2 Triticum dicoccoides
ATGTGCACATGCACTTTTTATGGCCTAGCTAGATCTATGTATGTTCGTGGTGTTGCATATGTTTGTGGTGTTGCATATGTGTTTGTGTTTGGAGGTGTACCGGTATTTGAAATGCGATAGTTGCCAATATTTTGCCGGAATGTTGATTCATTTCCGTTTCGGCGAGAATTTTGGCATTAAGCATTCTTTTTGGTCCTATTTTTAGGGAAAGTCATGCCAAATTTTTTTCTTGGTTCTAAAATATCGTTTTGCTCTACCCCGCAGGCGACCATGGTCCGCACGATGACCGAAGGCATCGTGAATAGGTTTTTGAGGTCCGCGAAGGCCGAGATGCTTCAAAAGAACGAGACGGAGATAAGATGTCCGTGTCGAAGATGCAAGCTGAATAGCCTTATTGCGGACCCGGATTCCGGGCAGGTGCGGGACCACCTGCTATTGCGTGGTTTCATGGATGGCTATCGGTGGCAAGGTGATGAAGATGACTACGAAGTCGTCCATGGGGACCGGGCAAGAAATGAGGAAGGGCAACAAGACAACCACCGCGGCTCGGGGGGGCGAGAAGACGAAGAATCCCCAGGAGATGATCACGACGGTGATGCTGTACATAGTCATCATGTAGAAGATGCAGGACATGATGATGATGCCGGCGGAGCAGACGACGCTGGACCATCGATGGGCTGGGTGCAGGACCCTCATATTCAAGAGCTGCTTCTCAAGCAGACGGATAACGCAAGAGCTGCCGCCCGAGAGAAAGCCAAGATGGATCAACTTGAGTTAGACGCGGTTACTCCATTGTATGAAGGATGCAGGCCCGAGGATACCCGCCTGAAAGTAACGCTCATGGCTCTGGAGATGAAGGTAAAACACAAAATGACCGACGCATGCTTCGACGAGAACATGTCATTCTGGCACGAACGTCTTCCCAAGGGGAACAAGTGCCCGACTAGTT
>NW_021279015.1:0-1465 GCF_002162155.2 Triticum dicoccoides
AGGAACACTAAGCTTGTCTACGATCTGACATAGTAGGGATCTGATCGATGTATCCAACGATATCTGTGTTCACATTTCTGTGAACTAAAAAACCAGGACAAGATGTTTGATGCATTGGAGATATCGAAAGATTTTCTTGAGTACCAACCAATTGTTTTTGGTGGATCCAATGGCATTGTGGAACGTTGAGTTCCAATATCTCATTTTCATCATCTCTTGTTCTACATAGATCTTTCTCTACATCTAGAGAATAACTACCATGAGAGTTATGGATGGATAAGATTTTCCATAAGGTATTTAATAGCAGCATGATCAATGTGAATAGTTACTTTAGAATCAACAATATAAGGTCTGAACTTATCACAAGCAAATACAACTGCTAAGAATTCCTTTTTAGTAGTAGCATAATTTCTCTGGGCATTGTCTAGAGTTTTACTAGCATATTGAATAACATTTAATTTCTTATCAACTCTTTGCCCTAGAACAGCACATACAGCATAATCACTAGCATCACACATAATTTCAAAGGGTAAATTCCAATCAGGTGGCTGAACAATAGGTGCATAAATCAATGCTTTCTTAAGTATTTCAAATGCTTCTACACAATCATCATCAAAGATAAAAGGAATATCTTTTTGTAATAGATTAGTCAGAGGCGGAGAAATTTTTGAGAAGTCCTTAATGAACCTCCTATAAAAACCGGCGTGACCTAGGAAGCTTCTTATACCTTTGATTTTCCTGGGACATGACATCTTTTCAATAGCATCAACTTTAGCTTTATCAACTTCTATGCCTCTCTCAGAAATTTTATGCCCCAAGACAATACCTTCATTAACCATAAAGTAGCACTTCTCCCAATTCAAAACGAGATTAGTTTCTTCACATCTCTGCAAAACTCGATCAAGGTTGCTCAAGCAATCATCAAAAGAGGATCCATAAATGGAGAAATCATCCATGAATACCTCACAAATCTTTTCACAAAAGTCAGAGAATATAGCCATCATACATCTTTGAAAGATAGCAGGTGCATTACATAAACCAAAAGGCATATGTCTATAAGAAAAAGTACCGAAAGGGCAACTAAAAGTGGTCTTTGCTTGATCATCAGCTGACACAGGTATTTGAGAGAAACTAGAGTAATCATATAGAAAGCAAAAATGTGTATCTTTGGATAATCTTTCTAGCATTTGATCAATAAAAGGTAAGGGGTAGTGATCTTTTTTAGTAGCCTTATTTAATTTGCGGAAATCAATTACCATCCTATAACCTATAATAATTCTTTGCGGAATCAATTCATCTTTATCATTAGGAACAACAGTAATACCTCCCTTCTTAGGGACACAATGGACATGACTTACCCACTGACTATCAGCAACGGGATAAATTATACCTGCCTCAAGGAGCTTTAATGTTTCCTTTCTTACCACTTCTTTCATCTTAGGATTCAGCCGTCGTTGATGATCAA
>NW_021279016.1:0-1202 GCF_002162155.2 Triticum dicoccoides
ATGAGCAGGGACATTTGTAGTGTAGAGGTCTACACGGTCGGTTGTGATGGACACTTTGAGCCTCTTTGATTCGTAGGATCTTGTAAACATAGGAATAGGATTTGTAGTGGCCTGCCCACTTGAATCCTATAAGAATAGCAAGGCAATGCGCGGAGCTGTGTCGCCTTTGAGAGTTATACTGATATTAACAGTAGCGCACCTTCACTTGAAGAGAGATGATATCCGAAGCCTTTCTAGTCGTACAGGCAGTACTAGCACATATATTCCAACAAGTTCCACTTTGCTGATTTTACTCTGATGCTTAAGGTTTTCCCTTTATATCTACACTATGATCTATGTAGCTGCTTTGTGTCGCACTAGCAGCAGTCCACTCTTGAAGCTAAACACTGCAATGACTTACAAAATTGGCACCAAGGCATTGAGTGCCATTCTGGATGCACTGAAACTCATATGCTCCCCACCTGTTGACTCCTGTTCAGAATGTGATCCTAATGACTATTCTAACCTCGAGGAGTTAAAGGCAGATGGTCTGTCCTGTTCACCCATCAAGGTGCCTGTTCGAATTTGGCAATGTTTTATTGATTGCAGGTATCTTGCATATGTTGTCTCTTCATGTGTGCGAGACAGCGAGAGGCCGACTGCGTGCGTGCGCCTCTTCTCTTCGTATATGTATTCCACCGTTTGTGTGGTGTCCAAAAAATTATAATAACTACTAGCAATGTGCCAATGCATTGCCATACGATCAAAGTAGATTAATACATATTCACCAATTTGATAGAAAAAAAGTCTAGTTTTCAAATACGTATATCATTAAAAATATATTATGTTTCACTCAAAATATATTTCTTTGGCGGTTATGATGAGATAAGGGAGGAATGTTGTTGGTTTCAAGATTTGAGAAGTGGTATATGTCTAATTTCTACTCTTACTAGCAAGATGCCTGTGTATTGCATGGAACATCAAGATCTTGTGGGAGAAAAGGATGAACGAGGGAAGGCCTTATATTCAAATGTGGTGAAGAGTGTGGGTAAATTGCCATATTTTCCTTCCTATCCATCAGATATAAATCGGACGACCTACATTGCAGGATGGCAGGCCCACCATCATCACCAACTCTATTTTTTATCCCTACTCTTATAAAAAGCATTGTCGGTGATGATCGTGTGCCTGCCATCCTGCAATATAGGCCGTCCAATCTATCT
>NW_021279017.1:0-1127 GCF_002162155.2 Triticum dicoccoides
GGGATTAGCTCCTGTGTCACTGACGTGTGGCCCCCACACGTCAGGTTTGACCTGGGGCGCCCAGTTGACCCTGCTGACGTCACTGTGACGTGGGGCTGACGCAATAAGTATTTTCTGGATTTAAAAATAATCAGGAAATTCCAGAAAATAGCTAAAACTTCAATAAATCATAGAAATTCAACCGTAACTCCAAATTAAATAATTTATATATGAAAAATTATCAGAAAAATTCAAGGAATCCATCTGTACCATTTACATGCATGTTAGAACAACTTATCACTACTGTTTAGGGCAAATGAAGTGAATGACATTTAAATAACCACATATGGAGTTTGAATTTGAATCTTGGATTCAAACCAACTTCATTTAATCTGGTTTTAGATGCATTAGCCCAAAACACATTCATTTTGCCATGTCATGATCATGCATCATATTGTGCATTGCATTGATTGTGTTCCCTTCTGTGTTGTCGGTATTTGTCCCCTCTCGATAGACGTGATACCGATGATGTGATCGTTGACACTGATGAAGACTCAATGTTATCTTCAGAAGTGCCAGGCAAGCAAAACCCCCTTGTTCATTCCGATAAAATCACACTCTCTCGCTCCTGCTCTCTTTTACTGCATTAGGACAACAAAGATTTATTTGATACTTGCTGCGGTAGCTGAACCCTTTATCCTTTGCATGACCTGTCATTGCCACAGTAAATAGATGAAACCCACTAGCATGAGTAGGAGTTGTTTGAGCCCTGATGTGCCTACTCATTCATGCTTGTTTGTCATGCCTGCTACTGCTTAGAGTTGAGTCAGGTCTGATTCATCGGGGATGAATCAGAGGCGTGTGAACATGTCCCAATGTGTGTGAGCTAAGTGTGTGAACACGATTTGGTAAAGGTAGCGGTGAGAGGCCATGTAGGAGTACATGGTGGGTTGTCTCATTGCAGCCGTCCTCAGGAACTGAGTTCTGTGTTTGTGATCCATGATCAGTTACTACCACACATTGGGCTCCGGGCGCTCCAAGCCCTCTTGACTTATTAATCAACTTGATCTCTGTCCAGGAGTTGCAACTAGTTTCTGGTGTTTGTAGGCAGTGTTAGTAGTCTACCAAGTGGCACCCGGTACAGGTGG